>NC_088238.1:62392594-62447594 GCF_036934945.1 Oncorhynchus masou masou | reverse complement strand
TCTCAGTGAGTTCCATGTTATTATCTCAGTGAGTTCCATTGTATTATCTCAGTGAGTTCCATTGTATTATCTCAGTGAGTTCCATTGTATTATCTCAGTGAGTTCCATTGTATTATCTCAGTGAGTTCCATTGTATTATCTCAGTGAGTTCCATTGTATTATCTCAGTGAGTTCCATTGTATTATCTCAGTGAGTTCCATTGTATTATCTCAGTGAGTTCCATTGTATTATCTCAGTGATTTCCATTGTATTATCTCAGTGCTGATTAGTTCCATTGTATTATCTCAGTGAGTTCCATGTTATTATCTCAGTGAGTTCCATTGTATTATCTCAGTGAGTTCCATTGTATTATCTCAGTGAGTTCCATTGTATTATGTCAGTGAGTTCCATTGTATTATCTCAGTGAGTTCCATTGTATTATCTCAGTGAGTTCCATTGTATTATCTCAGTGAGTTCCATTGTATTATCTCAGTGAGTTCCATTTTATTATCTCAGTGAGTTCCATTGTATTATCTCAGTGAGTTCCATTGTATTATCTCAGTGAGTTCCATTGTATTATCTCAGGGAGTTCCATTGTATTATCTCAGTGAGTTCCATTGTATTATCTCAGTGAGTTCCATTTTATTATCTCAGTGAGTTCCATTGTATTATCTCAGTGAGTTCCATTGTATAGAAGGTGAATTCACCAATTTGTAAGTCGCTCTGGATAAGAGCGTCTGCTAAATGACTTAAATGTAAAATGTAATTATCTCAGTGAGTTCCATTGTATTATCTCAGTGAGTTCCATTGTATTATCTCAGTGAGTTCCATTGTATTATCTCAGTGAGTTCCATTGTATTATCTCAGTGAGTTCCATTGTATTATCTCAGTGAGTTCCATTTTATTATCTCAGTGAGTTCCATTGTATTATCTCAGTGAGTTCCATGTTATTATCTCAGTGAGTTCCATTGTATTATCTCAGTGAGTTCCATTGTATTATCTCAGTGAGTTCCATTGTATTATCTCAGTGAGTTCCATTTTATTATCTCAGTGAGTTCCATTGTATTATCTCAGTGAGTTCCATTGTATTATCTCAGTGCTGATGAGTTCCATTGTATTATCTCAGTGAGTTCCATTGTATTATCTCAGTGAGTTCCATTGTATTATCTCAGTGAGTTCCATTTTATTATCTCAGTGAGTTCCATTTTATTATCTCAGTGAGTTCCATTTTATTATCTCAGTGAGTTCCATTGTATTATCTCAGTGAGTTCCATTGTATTATCTCAGTGAGTTCCATTGTATTATCTCAGTGAGTTCCATTGTATTATCTCAGTGAGTTCCATTGTATTATCTCAGTGAGTTCCATTGTATTATCTCAGTGAGTTCCATTGTATTATCTCAGTGAGTGTATTATCTCAGTGAGTTCCATTTTATTATCTCAGTGAGTTCCATTGTATTATCTCAGTGAGTTCCATTGTATTATCTCAGTGAGTTCCATTGTATTATCTCAGTGAGTTCCATTGTATTATCTCAGTGAGTTCCATGTTATTATCTCAGTGAGTTCCATTGTATTATCTCAGTGAGTTCCATTGTATTATCTCAGTGAGTTCCATTGTATTATCTCAGTGCTGATGAGTTCCATTGTATTATCTCAGTGAGTTCCATTGTATTATCTCAGTGAGTTCCATTGTATTATCTCAGTGAGTTCCATTGTATTATCTCAGTGAGTTCCATTGTATTATCTCAGTGAGTTCCATTGTATTATCTCAGTGAGTTCCATTGTATTATCTCAGTGAGTTCCATTATATTATCTCAGTGCTGATGAGTTCCATTGTATTATCTCAGTGAGTTCCATTGTATTATCTCAGTGAGTTCCATTGTATTATCTCAGTGCTGATTAGTTCCATTATATTATCTCAGTGAGTTCCATTGTATTATCTCAGTGAGTTCCATTGTATTATCTCAGTGCTGATTAGTTCCATTATATTATCTCAGTGAGTTCCATTGTATTATCTCAGTGAGTTCCATTGTATTATCTCAGTGAGTTCCATTTCATTATCTCAGTGAGTTCCATTGTATTATCTCAGTGAGTTCCATTGTATTATCTCAGTGAGTTCCATTTTATTATCTCAGTGAGTTCCATTGTATTATCTCAGTGAGTTCCATGTTATTATCTCAGTGAGTTCCATTGTATTATCTAAGTGAGTTCCATTGTATTATCTCAGTGAGTTCCATTGTATTATCTCAGTGCTGATTAGTTCCATTATATTATCTCAGTGAGTTCCATTGTATTATCTCAGTGAGTTCCATTGTATTATCTCAGTGCTGATTAGTTCCATTATATTATATCAGTGAGTTCCATTGTATTATCTCAGTGAGTTCCATTGTATTGTCTCAGTGAGTTCCATTGTATTGTCTCAGTGAGTTCCATTTCATTATCTCAGTGAGTTCCATGTTATTATCTCAGTGAGTTCCATGTTATTATCTCAGTGAGTTCCATTGTATTATCTCAGTGAGTTCCATTGTATTATCTCAGTGAGTTCCATTGTATTATCTCAGTGAGTTCCATTGTATTATCTCAGTGAGTTCCATTTTATTATCTCAGTGAGTTCCATTGTATTATCTCAGTGAGTTCCATTGTATTATCTCAGTGAGTTCCATGTTATTATCTCAGTGAGTTCCATGTTATTATCTCAGTGAGTTCCATTGTATTATCTCAGTGAGTTCCATTGTATTATCTCAGTGCTGATGAGTTCCATTGTATTATCTCAGTGAGTTCCATTGTATTATCTCAGTGAGTTCCATTGTATTATCTCAGTGAGTTCCATTGTATTATCTCAGTGCTGATGAGTTCCATTGTATTATCTCAGTGAGTTCCATTGTATTATCTCAGTGAGTTCCATTGTATTATCTCAGTGAGTTCCATTGTATTATCTCAGTGAGTTCCATTTTATTATCTCAGTGAGTTCCATTTTATTATCTCAGTGAGTTCCATTGTATTATCTCATTGAGTTCCATTGTATTATCTCAGTGAGTTCCATGTTATTATCTCAGTGAGTTCCATGTTATTATCTCAGTGAGTTCCATTGTATTATCTCAGTGAGTTCCATTGTATTATCTCAGTGAGTTCCATTTTATTATCTCAGTGAGTTCCATTTTATTATCTCAGTGCTGATGAGTTCCATTGTATTATCTCAGTGAGTTCCATTGTATTATCTCAGTGAGTTCCATTGTATTATCTCAGTGAGTTCCATTGTATTATCTCAGTGCTGATGAGTTCCATTGTATTATCTCAGTGAGTTCCATTGTATTATCTCAGTGAGTTCCATTGTATTATCTCAGTGAGTTCCATTGTATTATCTCAGTGAGTTCCATTTTATTATCTCAGTGAGTTCCATTTTATTATCTCAGTGAGTTCCATTGTATTATCTCATTGAGTTCCATTGTATTATCTCAGTGAGTTCCATGTTATTATCTCAGTGAGTTCCATGTTATTATCTCAGTGAGTTCCATTGTATTATCTCAGTGAGTTCCATTGTATTATCTCAGTGAGTTCCATTTTATTATCTCAGTGAGTTCCATTTTATTATCTCAGTGAGTTCCATTGTATTATCTCAGTGAGTTCCATTGTATTATCTCAGTGAGTTCCATGTTATTATCTCAGTGAGTTCCATGTTATTATCTCAGTGAGTTCCATTGTATTATCTCAGTGAGTTCCATTGTATTATCTCAGTGCTGATGAGTTCCATTGTATTATCTCAGTGAGTTCCATTGTATTATCTCAGTGAGTTCCATTGTATTATCTCAGTGAGTTCCATTGTATTATCTCAGTGCTGATTAGTTCCATTATATTATCTCAGTGAGTTCCATTGTATTATCTCAGTGAGTTCCATTGTATTATCTCAGTGCTGATTAGTTCCATTATATTATATCAGTGAGTTCCATTGTATTATCTCAGTGAGTTCCATTGTATTGTCTCAGTGAGTTCCATTGTATTGTCTCAGTGAGTTCCATTTCATTATCTCAGTGAGTTCCATGTTATTATCTCAGTGAGTTCCATGTTATTATCTCAGTGAGTTCCATTGTATTATCTCAGTGAGTTCCATTGTATTATCTCAGTGAGTTCCATTGTATTATCTCAGTGAGTTCCATTTTATTATCTCAGTGAGTTCCATTGTATTATCTCAGTGAGTTCCATTGTATTATCTCAGTGAGTTCCATGTTATTATCTCAGTGAGTTCCATGTTATTATCTCAGTGAGTTCCATTGTATTATCTCAGTGAGTTCCATTGTATTATCTCAGTGCTGATGAGTTCCATTGTATTATCTCAGTGAGTTCCATTGTATTATCTCAGTGAGTTCCATTGTATTATCTCAGTGAGTTCCATTGTATTATCTCAGTGAGTTCCATGTTATTATCTCAGTGAGTTCCATTGTATTATCTCAGTGAGTTCCATTGTATTATCTCAGTGATGTCAGGACCCGGTTTCGAACCTGGGTCTCCGGAGTGAGAAACAGTCACTTAACCAACTGAGCCACGAATAGACAGCAGAACCCAGAAGATGAGGCAGACACAGCAGTACTTAAGACGGTGTATTTAATGAAGAAAAAATCCTAAAAATAAAAAATGGCAAATCCAAAAGGTGGAAGGAAAAACACAAAAAGATCTAAAAAGAAACTCACCAAAACTAAACTAAAACAAAAAACAGAATACCACAAGAACGTTACCCGGAATCGACAAGAGCACACAGAACACTAGGGCAGGGTGCTAACATACAAACACAGAGCACAGAACTGAGGGAAACAAAGGGTTTAAATACAATCAGGGGAAACGAGACACAGGTGCAAACAATAATGAGGGTCAAGGGAAAAACACAGGGACAAAAAGCACAATGGGGACATCTACTGACAAACAACTGGAACAACCCTGGCCAAATCCTGACAGAATCCCCCCCCTAGGAACGGCTCCTGACGTTCCTACCAGCTCTCTCAGGGTGGAGGACCCTGAACTGACGAATGAGGTCAGGGTCCAGGATGTCTTTGGCAGGAACCCAGGAGCGCTCCTCAGGACCGTAGCCTTCCCAGTCCACCAGATACTGCCAGGACCGCTGCACCCGGCGGGAATCCAGTATCCGGTGGACGGTATAAGCCGGCTGGCCTCCAATGACACGAGGCGGAGGGGGAGGTCTGTCTGCCGGGACAAGGGGAGAAAAAACAACAGGTTTTAACAAAGACACATGAAATGTGGGATTAATCTTAAGGGATCTGGGTAAGTGTAGGCGATAAGAAACTGGGTTAACTCTCCTGGCAACCTTGAAGGGACCGATGTATTTTGGGACAGCTTGCGAGACCCCACCCGTAGAGGTAAGTCTCTTGTGGAGAGCCAGACTCTCTGGCCGGGGCGCAGGGTAGGCCCGGGACGGCGACGTCTGTTGGCTTGTTGTTGATACCTCTGTGAGGAACGCATCAGATTAAGACGGGTCTTCCTCCACATAAGCCGACAGCGTCTGACGAATCTCAAGGCTGAAGGCACACTGACTTCTGCCTCCTGGTCCGGGAACAATGGAGGAGCATAGCCAAACTGACACTCGTGCGGGGACATACCAGTGGAGGAGGAGCGCAAGGTGTTGTGCGCGTATTCGGCCCAAACAATAAAGGATGACCATGTGGACGGGTTGTCACGAGTCATACATCGGAGGGTGGTTTCCAGCTCTTGATTCATCCTCTCTGTTTGGCCGTTGGACTCCGGATGGTACCCTGAAGATAGACTGGCAGAAGCCCCCATGAGTTGGCAGAAGGCCTTCCAAAACCTTGAGGCGAACTGGGGACCTCTGTCAGAAACCACATCTTGAGGAATGCCGAAGACTCGGAACACATGATTAATTACCAACTCAGCCGTTTCCTTGGCAGAAGGTAACTTAGTCAGAGGGACGAACCTGGCCGCCTTTGAAAACCTGTCGATTATGACTAGGATAGTAGTATTGCCATGGGATGGAGGAAGTCCAGTAATAAAGTCCAATGAGATATGGGACCAGGGTCTGTGGGGAACAGGTAAAGGGTGAAGGAGTCCTTGAGGGCGGAGGTGAGAAGATTTGCCCTGGCAGCACACGGGGCAGGCATTGACGAAAGTGGCAACGTCTTCTCTTATGGTAGGCCACCAGAACTTACGCTGGATGAACTCCAAGGTGCGACCTACGCCCGGATGACAGGTGAGGCGAGAGGAGTGCCCCCACAGAAGGACCTGAGTCCTCACTGCCTTGGGGACAAACAACCGATTGGCAGGACCTCCTTTAGGGTCCGGTTCGCTAGCTTGAGCACGTCTCACGGTATCCTCAACTTGCCACGAGATCGGAGCCACAATCTTAGCAGCAGGAAGGACAGGCATGTCCGTGTCATCTCGAATGGCAGGAGCGTAGACTCGGGACAGGGCATCCGGTTTGAGATTCTTCGACCCGGGCCGATAGGTGAGGATAAACTGGAATCGATTGAAGAAAAGAGACCATCTAGCTTGTCTAGAGTTCAATCGCTTCGCCTGCTGGATATACTCCAGATTCTTGTGGTCCGTAAGCACTTGAAACGGGTGAGAAGCCCCCTCGAGCCAGTGTCTCCATTCCTTCAATGCCATCTTAACCGCTAGGAGTTCACGATCCCCACATCGTAGTTCCTCTCAGTCGGGGTAAGCCGGTGTGAGAAGAAAGCGCACGGATGAAGCTTCTTGTCTTCACCCCTCTGAGACAGGACAGCTCCAACACCAACCTCTGATGCGTCTACCTCCACCACAAATGGTTCATCCGTAGTCGGTAGTATCAGGATGGGAGCAGAGAGGATGCGCTGCTTGAGTCCTTGGAAGGCCGTCTCAGCTTCTCTTCCCCAAGAAAACCTTGCATTGCCACCTTTGGTTAAAGCTGAGAGAGGAGCTGCCACCAAACTGAAGTTCTTGATGAACTTGCGGTAAAAGTTTGTGAAGCCCAGGAAACGCTGAACATCCTTAACGGATTTGGGGGTGGGCCAATCCGCTACCGCCCCTACCTTCCTAGGGTCCATTTGGATTCGACCGGGTTCCACTACAAATCCCAGGAATTGTACTCGGGATGAATGGAATTCACATTTTTCCGGCTTAACGTACAGATGGCTGTCCAGGAGGCGTTTGAGTACTTGTCTGACATGCTTAGTGTGTTCTTGAAGGGAGCTCGAAAAGATGAGGATGTCATCCAAGTAAACGAACACAAATATGTTAAGCATATCCCTAAGCACATCGTTTATGAGCGCTTGGAACACCGCTGGGGCGTTGGTCAGGCCGAAGGGCATCACCAAGTATTCATAGTGACCAGTAGGCGTGTTGAAAGCGGTCTTCCACTCGTCACCAGGTCTGATCCGCACAAGATGGTATGCGTTCCGCAGGTCAAGCTTAGTGAAAACAACTGCTTCCTGGAGCAGCTCGAAGGCTGTGGCCATAAGGGGTAGCGGGTAACGGTTACGGACGGTTATGTCATTGAGTCCCCGGTAGTCGATGCAAGGACGTAACCCACCGTCTTTCTTGGCCACAAAGAAAAACCCTGCTCCCGCCGGGAGGTGGATGGACGCATGAGGCCTGCTTCCAGAGAGTCCTTGATGTAGGTATCCATAGCAGCTCGTTCGGGTGGAGATAGGGAAAAGATCCGACCCCTGGGGGCAAGTGCCCGGAAACAGGTCGATGGGGCAATCGTAAGATCTATGGGGTGGTAGCATGGTGGCCCTCTGTTTGCTAAACACCAGTTTGAGGTCATGGTAACACTCGGGAACTCGGGTCAGGTCGATGGATTCTAAAGACTCGGGAGTAGAACTCGGGAATTCTGGAAAATACAAGTAGCTTGGCACGTAGGACCCCACTGCTTGATAGTGCCCACAGACCAGTCGATGTGAGGGTTATGGCTGTGAAGCCAGGGGTATCCAAGGACGAGAGGGAACTCGGAACAGGAGATCAAATGAAAGTTCATCAATTCCTGGTGTTGTGAAACTGAAAGTCTCAAGGAGGTAGTGACATGAGTGACAAGTCCAGATCCCAAAGGGCTTCCATCCAATGTAGTAACCCTCATGGGGTCACTTAGAGGTTCAGAGGGAACGCCATTCTCCTTCGCCCAGACACCATCCATGAAGTTACCTGCGGCTCCAGAGTCTACCAAGGCTTGAAGGTGAAGCTTGTGGTTGTCCCAGGAGAGGGTGACTGGAATGAGCAGACGGGAGTTGGACGGATGGGAGGAGGTTATGTTTCCCGTTACAGTTCCCCCGGTCTGTACGGGACAGAGCGTTTCCCTGGAGCCCGGGACACGTGGAACGGAAATGGCCCGGTTTGCCGCAATATAGACAGCGTCGCTCCTCATCCGGCGGTCTCTCTCAGCCTGGGAGATGCGTCCAATCTGCATGGGTTCCGGTGGAGCCAGTGATGATAAAGGTGGGGACTCGGAGCTGGGACTGATAGGGGCTAGAGGTCTACGGTTGAGTTCTCTCTCTCTCAGACGCTGGTCAATGCGTGAGGCCAACTTGATCAGGGACTCGAGATTGTCCGGTGGTTCCCGAGTGGCCAATTCATCTTGGATAGTGTCGGAAAGGCCTTTCAGAAAGCACACCGTGAGCGCCTCGTTGTTCCAGCCACTCGCTGCTGCTACCGTGCGGAACTGGATGGCATAGTCCGTCACGCTGCGCCAACCTTGATGGAGAGTCAGGAGCTGTTTGGCTGAATCAGAACCACTGCTTGGGCCTTGAAACACTCGTTTGAATTCCTCAGCAAAGGCAGAGTAGCTGGCACAGCAAGAACTATGGGCATCCCACACAGCAGTAGCCCAGGCCAGGGCTTTTTCCGACAGCAGGGTGATGATATATGCGATCTTAGACCGGTCGGTGGGAAACGACGAGGGTTGCAGCTCAAAGGAGAGAGAACATTGAGTGAGAAAGCCTTTACAAGCACTTGGATCACCTGAGAACCGTTGGGGAGGTGGAAGACGAGGTTCAGCCAGGGGTTAACTGCCATGGGTACGTGAACTTGAGGTACTGGGACGGGAACTGTTGCCGGGGTAAGTCGATCAGACATTTGCTTAATGGAAGTCAGCATCTCCGACAGAAGATGAGAATGTCTTGCCATTAAGGCCTCTTGCTGAACCAGGGCGGCTTCGTGGCGTTGGACAGTCTCCTGGTGGTGGGACAGCGTGGCAAAAAGTTCCTGGGAACTGGCTGCCTCTGGGTTCATTTTTGGCTCTGTGTTTCTGTCAGGACCCGGTTTCGAACCTGGGTCTCCGGAGTGAGAAACAGTCACTTAACCAACTGAGCCACGAATAGACAGCAGAACCCAGAAGATGAGGCAGACACAGCAGTACTTAAGACGGTGTATTTAATGAAGAAAAAATCCTAAAAATAAAAAATGGCAAATCCAAAAGGTGGAAGGAAAAACACAAAAAGATCTAAAAAGAAACTCACCAAAACTAAACTAAAACAAAAAACAGAATACCACAAGAACGTTACCCGGAATCGACAAGAGCACACAGAACACTAGGGCAGGGTGCTAACATACAAACACAGAGCACAGAACTGAGGGAAACAAAGGGTTTAAATACAATCAGGGGAAACGAGACACAGGTGCAAACAATAATGAGGGTCAAGGGAAAAACACAGGGACAAAAAGCACAATGGGGACATCTACTGACAAACAACTGGAACAACCCTGGCCAAATCCTGACAAGTGAGTTCCATTGTATTATCTCAGTGAGTTCCATTGTATTATTTCAGTGAGTTCCATTGTATTATCTCAGTGATTTCCATTGTATTATCTCAGTGCTGATTAGTTCCATTGTATTATCTCAGTGAGTTCCATGTTATTATCTCAGTGAGTTCCATTGTATTATCTCAGTGAGTTCCATTGTATTATCTCAGTGAGTTCCATTGTATTATGTCAGTGAGTTCCATTGTATTATCTCAGTGAGTTCCATTGTATTATCTCAGTGAGTTCCATTGTATTATCTCAGTGAGTTCCATTGTATTATCTCAGTGAGTTCCATTGTATTATCTCAGTGAGTTCCATTTTATTATCTCAGTGAGTTCCATTGTATTATCTCAGTGAGTTCCATTGTATTATCTCAGTGAGTTCCATTGTATTATCTCAGTGAGTTCCATTGTATTATCTCAGTGAGTTCCATTTTATTATCTCAGTGAGTTCCATTGTATTATCTCAGTGAGTTCCATTGTATAGAAGGTGAATTCACCAATTTGTAAGTCGCTCTGGATAAGAGCGTCTGCTAAATGACTTAAATGTAAAATGTAATTATCTCAGTGAGTTCCATTGTATTATCTCAGTGAGTTCCATTGTATTATCTCAGTGAGTTCCATTGTATTATCTCAGTGAGTTCCATTGTATTATCTCAGTGAGTTCCATTGTATTATCTCAGTGAGTTCCATTTTATTATCTCAGTGAGTTCCATTGTATTATCTCAGTGAGTTCCATGTTATTATCTCAGTGAGTTCCATTGTATTATCTCAGTGAGTTCCATTGTATTATCTCAGTGAGTTCCATTTTATTATCTCAGTGAGTTCCATTTTATTATCTCAGTGAGTTCCATTGTATTATCTCAGTGAGTTCCATTGTATTATCTCAGTGCTGATGAGTTCCATTGTATTATCTCAGTGAGTTCCATTGTATTATCTCAGTGAGTTCCATTGTATTATCTCAGTGAGTTCCATTTTATTATCTCAGTGAGTTCCATTTTATTATCTCAGTGAGTTCCATTGTATTATCTCAGTGAGTTCCATTGTATTATCTCAGTGAGTTCCATTGTATTATCTCAGTGAGTTCCATTGTATTATCTCAGTGAGTTCCATTGTATTATCTCAGTGAGTTCCATTGTATTATCTCAGTGAGTTCCATTGTATTATCTCAGTGAGTTCCATTTTATTATCTCAGTGCTGATGAGTTCCATTGTATTATCTCAGTGAGTTCCATTGTATTATCTCAGTGAGTTCCATTGTATTATCTCAGTGAGTTCCATTGTATTATCTCAGTGAGTTCCATTGTATTATCTCAGTGAGTTCCATGGTATTATCTCAGTGAGTTCCATGGTATTATCTCAGTGAGTTCCATTGTATTATCTCAGTGAGTTCCATTATATTATTTCAGTGCTGATGAGTTCCATTGTATTATCTCAGTGAGTTCCATTGTATTATCTCAGTGAGTTCCATTGTATTATCTCAGTGCTGATTAGTTCCATTATATTATCTCAGTGAGTTCCATTGTATTATCTCAGTGAGTTCCATTGTATTATCTCAGTGCTGATTAGTTCCATTATATTATCTCAGTGAGTTCCATTGTATTATCTCAGTGAGTTCCATTGTATTATCTCAGTGAGTTCCATTTCATTATCTCAGTGAGTTCCATTGTATTATCTCAGTGAGTTCCATTGTATTATCTCAGTGAGTTCCATTTTATTATCTCAGTGAGTTCCATTGTATTATCTCAGTGAGTTCCATGTTATTATCTCAGTGAGTTCCATTGTATTATCTCAGTGAGTTCCATTGTATTATCTCAGTGAGTTCCATTGTATTATCTCAGTGAGTTCCATTGTATTATCTCAGTGCTGATTAGTTCCATTATATTATCTCAGTGAGTTCCATTGTATTATCTCAGTGAGTTCCATTGTATTATCTCAGTGAGTTCCATTGTATTATCTCAGTGCTGATTAGTTCCATTATATTATCTCAGTGAGTTCCATTGTATTATCTCAGTGAGTTCCATTGTATTGTCTCAGTGAGTTCCATTTCATTATCTCAGTGAGTTCCATTGTATTATCTCAGTGAGTTCCATGTTATTATCTCAGTGAGTTCCATTGTATTATCTCAGTGAGTTCCATTGTATTATCTCAGTGAGTTCCATGTTATTATCTCAGTGAGTTCCATTTTATTATCTCAGTGAGTTCCATTGTATTATCTCAGTGAGTTCCATGTTATTATCTCAGTGAGTTCCATTGTATTATCTCAGTGAGTTCCATTGTATTATCTCAGTGAGTTCCATTTCATTATCTCAGTGAGTTCCATGTTATTATCTCAGTGAGTTCCATTGTATTATCTCAGTGAGTTCCATTGTATTATCTCAGTGAGTTCCATTGTATTATCTCAGCGAGTTCCATTTTATTATCTCAGTGAGTTCCATTGTATTATCTCAGTGAGTTCCATGTTATTATCTCAGTGAGTTCCATTGTATTATCTCAGTGAGTTCCATTGTATTATCTCAGTGAGTTCCATTTCATTATCTCAGTGAGTTCCATGTTATTATCTCAGTGAGTTCCATTGTATTATCTCAGTGAGTTCCATTTTATTATCTCAGTGAGTTCCATTGTATTATCTCAGTGAGTTCCATGTTATTATCTCAGTGAGTTCCATTGTATTATCTCAGTGAGTTCCATTGTATTATCTCAGTGAGTTCCATTGTATTATCTCAGTGAGTTCCATTGTATTATCTCAGTGAGTTTCATTGTATTATCTCAGTGAGTTCCATTATATTATCTCAGTGCTGATGAGTTCCATTGTATTATCTCAGTGAGTTCCATTGTATTATCTCAGTGAGTTCCATTGTATTATCTCAGTGAGTTCCATTGTATTATCTCAGTGAGTTCCATTGTATTATCTCAGTGAGTTCCATTGTATTATCTCAGTGAGTTCCATTGTATTATCTCAGTGAGTTCCATTGTATTATCTCAGTGAGTTCCATTGTATTATCTCAGTGAGTTCCATTGTATTATCTCAGTGAGTTCCATTGTATTATCTCAGTGAGTTCTATTGTATTATCTCAGTGAGTTCCATTTTATTATCTCAGTGAGTTCCATTGTATTATCTCAGTGCTGATGAGTTCCATTATATTATCTCAGTATCAAAGTATCCTGTACAATCTAAAGCCATTGATTGACTGATTGACCAAACCATTTATTCTCCTCCCTCTCATCCCCACCTCTCTCTTCCACATCTCCCCCTCATCCCCTTCTCTCTCTCCCCCTCATCCCCCTCATCTCCCTCTCTCATTCCTACTTCTCCCCTCATCCCCTTCTCTCTCTCCCCCTCATCCCCCTCATCTCCCTCTCTCTCTCCTACTTCTCCCCCTCATCCCCCTCTCTCTCCTACTTCTCTTCATCATCCCCTTCTCTCTCTCCTACTTCTCCCCTCATCCCCCTCTCTCTCCCCCTCATCCCCCTCTCTCTCTCCTACTTATCCCCCTTATCTCCCTCTCTCTCTCCTACTTCTCTCCCTCATCCCCTTCTCTCTCTCCTACATCTCCCCTCATCCCCTTCTCTCTCTCCCCCTCATCCCCCTCATCTCCCTCTCTCTCTCCTACGTCTCCCCCTCATCCCCCTCTCTCTCTCCTACTTCTCTCCCTCATCCCCTTCTCTCTCTCCTACTTCTCCCCCTCATCCCCCTCTCTCTCACCTACTTCTCTCCCTCATCCCCTTCTCTCTCTCCTACTTCTCTCCCTCATCCCCCTCATCTCCCTCTCTCTCTTCTACTTCTCCCCCTCATCCCCCTCTCTCTCTCCTACTTCTCTCCCTCATCCCCTTCTCTCTCTCCTACTTCTCCCCCTCATCCCCCTCTCTCTCGCCTACCTCTCTCCCTCATCCCCTTCTCTCTCTCCTACTTCTCCCCTCATCCCCTTTTCTCTCTCCCCTCACCCCCCTCATCTCCCTCTCTCTCTCCTACTTCTCCCCCCCATCCCCCTCTCTCTCTCCTACTTCTCTCCATCATCCCCTTCTCTCTCTCCTACTTCTCCCCCTCATCCCCCTCTCTCTCTCCTACTTTTCTCCCTCATCCCCTTCTCTCTCTCCTACTTCTCCCCCTCATCCCCCTCTCTCTCTCCTACTTTTCTCCCTCATCCCCTTCTCTCTCTCCTACTTCTCCCCCTTATCCCCCTCTCTCTCTCCTACTTCTCTCCCTCATCCCCCTCTCTCTCTCCTACTTCTCTCCCTCATCCCCTTCTCTCTCTCCTACATCTCCCCTCATCCCCCTCTCTCTCTCCCACATCTCCCCTCATCCCCCTCTCTCTCTCCCACATCTCCCCCTATCTCTCTCCTACTTATCCCCCTCATCCCCCTCTCTCCTACTTCTCCCCTCATCCCCCTCTCTCTCTCCCACATCTCCCCTCATCCCCCTCTCTCTCTCCCACATCTCCCCTCATCCCCCTCTCTCTCTCCCACATCTCCCCTATCTCTCTCCTACTTATCCCCCTCATCCCCCTCTCTCCTACTTCTCCCCTCATCCCCCTCTCTCTCTCCCACATCTCCCCTCATCCC
The DNA here is from genome assembly GCF_036934945.1 of Oncorhynchus masou masou. Classification (NCBI taxonomy): domain Eukaryota; kingdom Metazoa; phylum Chordata; class Actinopteri; order Salmoniformes; family Salmonidae; genus Oncorhynchus; species Oncorhynchus masou. Next base: position 62,433,321 of record NC_088238.1, on the reverse strand, counting down.
CCTCTCTCTCTCCCACATCTCCCCCTATCTCTCTCCTACTTCTCCCCCTCATCCCCCTCTCTCTCTCCTACTTCTCCCCCTCATCCCCCTCTCTCTCCTCCAGGACCATGCAGATATAGAGTGGAAGTTTGCCCGGACCAAGTTATGGATGAGTTATTTTGATGAGGGTGGTACTCTGCCCCCTCCCTTCAACATCGTTCCCAGTCCTAAATCAGTGTGGTACCTCTGTCTATGGGTACACCATCGACTCTGTAGGAGAGGAGCGCCCCCTGCTGACAACACAGACAAACACCACGACCTACGAAAGTTCCCGGTAAGAAGAAACAAACACAAACACATAAATGCATGCATGCATGCAACACACACACACACACACACACACACACACACACACACACACACACACACACACACACACTGTTCTGAAACGTAGCCATACACTGGTAGCCGTACACTGGGAGCCATACACTGGTAGCCATACACTGGGTAGCCGTACACTGGTAGCCGTACACTGGTAGACGTACTCTGGTAGCCATACACTGGGTGGCCGTACACTGGTAGCCGTACACTGGTAGCCGTACACTGGTAGCCATACACTGGGTGGCCGTACACTGGTAGCCGTACACTGGTAGACGTACTCTGGTAGCCATACACTGGGTGGCCGTACACTGGTAGCTGTACACTGGTAGATGTACTCTGGTAGCCGTACACTGGTAGCAGTACACTGGTAGCCATACACTGGTAGACGTACTCTGGTAGCCATACACTGGTAGACGTTCACTGATAGCCATACACTGGTAGATGTACACTGGTAGACGTACACTGGTAGCAGTACACTGGTAGCCATACACTGGTAGACGTACTCTGGTAGCCATACACTGGTAGACGTTCACTGATAGACGTACACTGGTAGACGTACACTGGTAGACGTACACTGGTAGACGTACTCTGGTAGACGTACACTGATAGACGTACACTGGTAGCAGTACACTGGTAGACGTACACTGGTAGCAGTACACTGGTAGACGTACTCTGGTAGCAGTACACTGGTGGACGTACACTGGTAGCAGTACACTGGTAGACGTACTCTGGTAGCAGTACACTGGTAGACGTACACTGGTAGCAGTACACTGGTAGACGTACTCTGGTAGCAGTACACTGGTAGCAGTACACTGGTAGCAGTACTCTGGTAGCAGTACACTGGTAGCCGTACACTGGTAGCAGTACTCTGGTAGCAGTACACTGGTAGCCATACACTGGTAGCCGTACACTGGTAACGCAAGATGTACTCATTAAAACAGCACACACTGTAACTCTCGATTCAGAACCATGGACAGGCTACAGACAGTCAACTTAACTATCGATTCAGAACCATGGACAGACTACAGACAGTCAGCTTAACTATCGATTCAGAACCATGGACAGGCTACAGACAGTCAGCTTAACTATCGATTCAGAACCATGGACAGTCTACAGACAGTCAACTTAACTATCGATTCAGAACCATGGACAGTCTACAGACAGTCAACTTAACTATCGATTCAGAACCATGGACAGTCTACAGACAGTCAACTTAACTATCGATTCAGAACCATGGACAGTCTACAGACAGTCAACTTAACTATCGATTCAGAACCATGGACAGTCTACAGACAGTCAACTTAACTATTGATTCAGAACCATGGACAGTCTACAGACAGTCAACTTAACTATCGATTCAGAACCATGGACAGTCTACAGACAGTCAACTTAACTATCGATTCAGAACCATGGACAGTCTACAGACAGTCAACTTAACTATTGATTCAGAACCATGGACAGTCTACAGACAGTCAACTTAACTATCGATTCAGAACCATGGACAGAAGGCTACAGCCAGTCAACGCGATGAAAGGATAAAGTTGGATGCTCTGTCAATTTCAGCACCATCAGAGAGACAGCCTGGACAACAGGAGCAACACGCCACGGCTAACCTCAGAGCACAACCAATCCGCTACAATGGTCATTGAGCACAACCAATCGGCTACATTGGTCATTGAGCACAACCAATCGGCTACATTGGTCATTGTCAGTATACCCATCAAATAACACAGAGCTGTATATCTATCAATAGCAATTCAACCCTCAAAAGCAAGTAGCCTAATGAAGGTCAGGGCGTGATCGTATCCCCCCCCAAAGGTGCGGACTCCCGGCCGCACACCTAAGCCTATATGGGAGGGTGTGTGTGGGCATGACTCCGAGGTGGCGGTTCTGGCTCGGGACGTAGACCCCACTCCACGTCTGACTCGTCACACTTACTTAATGTCTCTGGAGCGGGAAGCCTCACCGCCGACCACAGCCTAGCCTAGACCCTGGACTAGAGGACGCCACTGGACTGATGGTCGAGTCTGGAGTGAGTAGTGCCTCTGGACTGGAGGGAGACTCTGGCGGATCCGGACTGGAGGGAGACTCTGGCGGATCCGGACTGGAGGGAGACTCTGAAGGATCCGGACTGGAGGGAGACTCTGGCGGATCCGGACTGGAGGGAGACTCTGGCGGATCCGGACTGTAGGGAGACTCTGGCGGATCCGGAGTCTGGTTCATTCTTGGGAGCAATTTCCAAACGCCTGAAGGTACCACGTTCATATGTACAAACAATAGTACGCAAGTATAAAAACCATGGGACCACGCAGCCGTCATACCGCTCAGGAAGGAGACGTGTTCTGTCTCCTAGAGATTACAGTACTGTGGTGTGAAAAATTCAAATCAATCCTAGAACAACAGCAAAGGACCTTGTGAAGATGCTGGAGGAAACAGGTACAAAAGTATCTATATCCACAGTAAAATGAGTCCTATTTCGACAACCTGAAAGGCCACTCAGCAAGGAAGAAGACACTGCTCTGAAACCGCCATAAAAAAGCCAGACTACGGTTTGCAACTGCACATGGGGACAAAGATCGTACTTTTTGGAGAAATGTCCTCTGGTTTGTTGAAACTAAAATAGAACTGTTTAGCCATAATGACCATTTTTATGTTTGGAGGAAAAAGGGGGAGGCTTGCAAGCCGAAGAACACCATCCCAACCGTGAAGCACGGGGGAGGCAGCATCATGTTGTTTGGGGTGCTTTGCTGCAGGAGGGACTGGTGCACTTCACAAAATAGATGGTATCATGAGGTAGGAAAATAATGTGGATATATTGAAGCAACATCTCAAGACATCAGTCAGGAAGTTAAGGCTTGGTTGCAAATGGGTCTTCCAAATGGACAATGACCCCAAGCATACTTCCAAAGTTGTGGCAAAATGGCTTAAGGACAACAGAGTCAAGGTATTGGAGTGACCATCACAAAGCCCTGACCTCAATCCTATCAAACATTTGTGGGCAGAACTGAAAAAGTGTGTGCGAGCACCAGCTCTGTCAGGAAGAATGGGGCCTACAAACCTGACTCAGTTACACCAGCTCTGTCAGGAGGAATGGGGCCTACAAACCTGACTCAGTTACACCTGCTCTGTCAGGAGGAATGGGGCCTACAAACCTGACTCAGTTACACCAGCTCTGTCAGGAGGAATGGGGCCTACAAACCTGACTCAGTTACACCAGCTCTGTCAGGAGGAATGAGGCCTACAAATCTGACTCAGTTACACCAGCTTTGTCAGGAGGAATGAGGCCTACAAACCTGACTCAGTTACACCAGCTCTGTCAGGAGGAAGGAGGCCTACAAACCTGACTCAGTTACACCAGCTCTGTCAGGAGGAATGGGGCCTACAAACCTGACTCAGTTACACCAGCTCTGTCAGGAGGCCTACAAACCTGACTCAGTTACACCAGCTCTGTCAGGAGGAATGGGGCCTACAAACCTGACTCAGTTACACCAGCTCTGTCAGGAGGCCTACAAACCTGACTCAGTTACACCAGCTCTGTCAGGAGGAATGGGGCCTACAAACCTGACTCAGTTACACCAGCTCTGTCAGGAGGAATGGGGCCTACAAACCTGACTCAGTTACACCTGCTCTGTCAGGAGGAATGGGGCCTACAAACCTGACTCAGTTACACCAGCTCTGTCAGGAGGAATGAGGCCTACAAACCTGACTCAGTTACACCTGCTCTGTCAGGAGGAATGAGGCCTACAAACCTGACTCAGTTACACCAGCTCTGTCAGCAGGAATGGGGCCTACAAACCTGACTCAGTTACACCAGCTCTGTCAGGAGGAATGGGGCCTACAAACCTGACTCAGTTTCACCAGCTCTGTCAGGAGGAATGGGGCCTACAAACCTGACTCAGTTACACCAGCTCTGTCAGGAGGAATGGGGCCTACAAACCTGACTCAGTTACACCTGCTCTGTCAGGAGGAATGGGGCCTACAAACCTGACTCAGTTACACCAGCTCTGTCAGGAGGAATGGGGCCTACAAACCTGACTCAGTTACACCTGCTCTGTCAGGAGGAATGGGGCCTACAAACCTGACTCAGTTACACCAGCTCTGTCAGGAGGAATGGGGCCTACAAACCTGACTCAGTTACACCAGCTCTGTCAGGAGGCCTACAAACCTGACTCAGTTACACCAGCTCTGTCAGGAGGAATGGGGCCTACAAACCTGACTCAGTTACACCAGCTCTGTCAGGAGGAATGGGGCCTACAAACCTGACTCAGTTACACCAGCTCTGTCAGGAGGAATGGGGCCTACAAACCTGACTCAGTTACACCAGCTCTGTCAGGAGGCCTACAAACCTGACTCAGTTACACCAGCTCTGTCAGGAGGAATGGGGCCTACTAACCTGACTCAGTTACACCAGCTCTGTCAGGAGGAATGAGGCCTACAAACCTGACTCAGTTACACCAGCTCTGTCAGGAGGAATGGGGCCTACAAACCTGACTCAGTTACACCTGCTCTGTCAGGAGGAATGGGGCCTACAAACCTGACTCAGTTACACCAGCTCTGTCAGGAGGAATGGGGCCTACAAACCTGACTCAGTTACACCAGCTCTGTCAGGAGGAATGGGGCCTACAAACCTGACTCAGTTACACCAGCTCTGTCAGGAGGAATGGGGCCTACAAACCTGACTCAGTTACACCAGCTCTGTCAGGAGGAATGGGGCCTACAAACCTGACTCAGTTACACCAGCTCTGTCAGGAGGAATAGGGCCTACAAACCTGACTCAGTTACACCAGCTCTGTCAGGAGGAATGGGGCCTACAAACCTGACTCAGTTACACCAGCTCTGTCAGGAGGAATGAGGCCTACAAACCTGACTCAGTTACACCAGCTCTGTCAGGAGGAATGGGGCCTACAAACCTGACTCAGTTACACCAGCTCTGTCAGGAGGAATGGGGCCTACAAACCTGACTCAGTTACACCAGCTCTGTCAGGAGGAATGGGGCCTACAAACCTGACTCAGTTACACCTGCTCTGTCAGGAGGAATGGGGCCTACAAACCTGACTCAGTTACACCAGCTCTGTCAGGAGGAATGGGGCCTACAAACCTGACTCAGTTACACCAGCTCTGTCAGGAGGAATGGGGCCTACAAACCTGACTCAGTTACACCTGCTCTGTCAGGAGGAATGGGGCCTACAAACCTGACTCAGTTACACCTGCTCTGTCAGGAGGAATGGGGCCTACAAACCTGACTCAGTTACACCTGCTCTGTCAGGAGGAATGGGGCCTACAAACCTGACTCAGTTACACCAGCTCTGTCAGGAGGAATGGGGCCTACAAACCTGACTCAGTTACACCAGCTCTGTCAGGAGGAATGGGGCCTACAAACCTGACTCAGTTACACCAGCTCTGTCAGGAGGAATGGGGCCTACAAACCTGACTCAGTTACACCAGCTCTGTCAGGAGGAATGGGGCCTACAAACCTGACTCAGTTACACCAGCTCTGTCAGGAGGAATGGGGCCTACAAACCTGACTCAGTTACACCAGCTCTGTCAGGAGGAATGGGGCCTACAAACCTGACTCAGTTACACCAGCTCTGTCAGGAGGAATGGGGCCTACAAACCTGACTCAGTTACACCAGCTCTGTCAGGAGGAATGGGGCCTACAAACCTGACTCAGTTACACCAGCTCTGTCAGGAGGAATGGGGCCTACAAACCTGACTCAGTTACACCAGCTCTGTCAGGAGGAATGGGTCCTACAAACCTGACTCATTTACACCTGCTCTGTCAGGAGGAATGGGGCCTACAAACCTGACTCAGTTACACCTGCTCTGTCAGGAGGAATGGGGCCTACAAACCTGACTCAGTTACACCAGCTCTGTCAGGAGGAATGGGGCCTACAAACCTGACTCAGTTACACCAGCTCTGTCAGGAGGAATGGGGCCTACAAACCTGACTCAGTTACACCAGCTCTGTCAGGAGGAATGGGGCCTACAAACCTGACTCAGTTACACCAGCTCTGTCAGGAGGAATGGGGCCTACAAACCTGACTCAGTTACACCAGCTCTGTCAGGAGGAATGGGGCCTACAAACCTGACTCAGTTACACCAGCTCTGTCAGGAGGAATGGGGCCTACAAACCTGACTCAGTTACACCAGCTCTGTCAGGAGGAATGGGGCCTACAAACCTGACTCAGTTACACCTGCTCTGTCAGGAGGAATGGGGCCTACAAACCTGACTCAGTTACACCAGCTCTGTCAGGAGGAATGGGGCCTACAAACCTGACTCAGTTACACCAGCTCTGTCAGGAGGAATGGGGCCTACAAACCTGACTCAGTTACACCTGCTCTGTCAGGAGGAATGGGGCCTACAAACCTGACTCAGTTACACCTGCTCTGTCAGGAGGAATGGGGCCTACAAACCTGACTCAGTTACACCTGCTCTGTCAGGAGGAATGGGGCCTACAAACCTGACTCAGTTACACCAGCTCTGTCAGGAGGAATGGGGCCTACAAACCTGACTCAGTTACACCAGCTCTGTCAGGAGGAATGGGGCCTACAAACCTGACTCAGTTACACCAGCTCTGTCAGGAGGAATGGGGCCTACAAACCTGACTCAGTTACACCAGCTCTGTCAGGAGGAATGGGGCCTACAAACCTGACTCAGTTACACCAGCTCTGTCAGGAGGAATGGGGCCTACAAACCTGACTCAGTTACACCAGCTCTGTCAGGAGGAATGGGGCCTACAAACCTGACTCAGTTACACCAGCTCTGTCAGGAGGAATGGGGCCTACAAACCTGACTCAGTTACACCAGCTCTGTCAGGAGGAATGGGGCCTACAAACCTGACTCAGTTACACCAGCTCTGTCAGGAGGAATGAGGCCAAAATTCACCCAACTTATTGTGGGAAGCTTATTATCTCTACTAATTATCTCTACTATTATTCTGACATTTCACGTTCTTAAAATAAAGTGGTGATCCTAACTGACCTTTTACTAGGATGAAATGTCAGGAATTGTGAAAAAGTGAGTTTAAATGTATTTGGCTAAGGTGTATGTAAACTTCTGACTTCAACTGTATGTATGCAAATACACATTTCTAAACACAAGAAAACACTTGAGATTTACTTGTTCATAATCTCATGTTGCTCACTCAAATTAAAGCACACATACACACACACACACACACACACACACACACACACACACACACACACACACACACCACCTGGCCTGATTTCCAGTCCTGGGCTGAGTTCCAAACGGACTCTTATTCCCTATATACACTGACCATGGCCCATGGGACTCTGTAGTGCACTACGTAGGGAAGAGGGGTGATTTGGAACACAGACCAAATGTGGGCTGAATTATATAACACCAAGAACCCATCTGATGCTGCTGATATGAGTGGGCGAAGTGTGTGTGTGTGTGTGTGTGTGTGTGTGTGTGTGTGTGTGTGTGTGTGTGTGTGTGTGTGTGTGTGCCTGTGCCTGTGCGTGTGCGTGTGCGTGTGCGTGTGCGTGTGCGTGTGTGTGTGTGTGTGTGTGTGTGTTGGTACATAATGTGCTTTACCAGTATGCCATTTCTCTTCAGGAGCATCATGCAGACAGCCTGATACAGAACCAGCATTATCAGGTATTTCTCTCATTTTTTGTTACAAATGAAATTGTGAACATTCCAAAAGGAAGTCAGACATCTCAAAAGGTGGTCGGAGTTTGGGTCGGACATAACCCCTCCCACTAGACATAACCCCTCCCACTAGACATAACCCCTCCCACTAGACATAGCCCCTCCCACTAGACATAACCCCTCCCACTAGGCATAACCCCTCCCACTAGACATAGCCCCTCCCACTAGACATAACCCCTCCCACTAGGCATAACCCCTCCCACTAGACATAACCCCTCCCACTAGACATAACCCCTCCCACTAGACATAACCCCTCCCACTAGACATAGCCCCTCCCACTAGACATAACCCCTCCCACTAGACATAGCCCCTCCCACTAGACATAACCCCTCCCACTAGGCATAACCCCTCCCACTAGACATAACCCCTCCCACTAGACATAACCCCTCCCACTATACATAACCCCTCCCACTAGACATAGCCCCTCCCACTAGACATAACCCCTCCCACTAGGCATAACCCCTCCCACTAGACATAACCCCTCCCACTAGGCATAATCCCCCCTACTAGACATAACCCCTCCCACTAGACATAACCCCTACCACTAGGCATAATCCCCCCTACTAGACATAACCCCTCCCACTAGACATAACCCCTCCCACTAGACATAACCCCTCCCACTAGACATAGCCCCTCCCACTAGACATAACCCCTCCCACTAGACATAACCCTTCCCACTAGATATAAGCCCTCCCACTAGACATAACCCCTCCCACTAGACATAACCCCTCCCACTAGACATAACCCCTCCCACTAGACATAACCCCTCCCACTAGACATAACCCCTCACACTAGACATAACCCCTCACACTAGACATAACTCCTCCCACTAGACATAACCCCTCACACTAGACATAACCCCTCACACTAGACATAACCCCTCACACTAGACATAACTCTTCCCACTAGACTGCCGACATAACCCCTCACATTGGGGCCACAACAGAGAGACCATGATGATGTTCAGGTTAACAGAAAAAGTGTGTGCTATTTTTTTTTATTGATTATCGATTGTCAAGGATGCACAGAAATGTCCAAATATGTGTGGAGTTTTTAGCTCAGATTGTTTGATCTATAACCTAAGAGAGCTTCATCGGCTGTTCATTTGATTGTGGGGTTTGAATAGCGTGAGAAGAGGGCAATATATTTGGGGTACACAATGGAGGTCAATATATTACAGGGTCGTCTATTCTACCTCTTAAAGGGGCAGAGCCTGAATCACAACATAGGGTCCACAATCTATTCTACCTCTTAAAGGGGCAGAGCCTGAATCACGACATATTGTCCACAATCTATTCTACCTCTTAAAGGGGCAGAGCCTGAATCACAACATAGGGTCCCCAATCTATTCTACCTCTTAAAGGGGCAGAGCCTGAATCACAACATAGGGTCCACAATCTATTCTAGCTCTTAAAGGGGCAGAGCCTGAATCACGACATATTGTCCACAATCTATTCTAGCTCTTAAAGGGGCAGAGCCTGAATCACGACATAGGGTCCACCATCTATTCTAGCTCTTAAAGGGGCAGAGCCTGAATCACAACATAGCGTCCACAATCTATTCTACCTCTTAAAGGGGCAGAGCCTGAATCACATCATAGGGTCCACCATCTATTCTAGCTCTTAAAGGGGCAGAGCCTGAATCACAACATAGCGTCCACAATCTATTCTAGCTCTTAAAGGGGCAGAGCCTGAATCACAACATATTGTCCACAATCTGTCCTACCTCTTAAAGGGGCAGAAGCCTACATTATTTAATTAATCTGTGTACATGTCTCCTATGGATTCATAATTATTTTTTTTAAGTGTCGGACAGGGGTGTCCATGGTAACAGTGTTGTGGTTAACAGGAAGTAATGTCATTGTTAACAGGAAGTGATCCGTAGCCTGGTGAAGAGGTACGTGGCGGCCATGATACGCAGTTCCAAGACAGACGAGGGACTGACCGAGGAGAACTTTAAGGTGTGTGTGGAAGGAGGACGTTTTGCCAATTAGATTGACATCGACCATAGTTCTGTAGACTATATGTAATATCTATCTGTCTCCACCTCACTCCATCCCTCTCTCTCATCCCTCTCTCTCTCATCCCTCTCTCTCATCCCTCTCTCTCTCATCCCTCTCTCTCTCATCCCTCTCTTTCATCCCTCTCTCTCCATCCCTCTCTCTCTCATCCATCTCTCTCTCATCCCTCTCTCTCTCTCTCTCTCTCTCCCCTCTCTTTCCATACCTCTCTTTCCATCCCTCTCTCTACATCCCTCTCTCTCCATCCCTCTCTCTCCATCCCTCTCTCTCCATCCCTCTCTCTCTATCCCTCTCTCTCTATCCCTCTCTCTCCATCCCTCTCTCTCCATCCCTCTCTCTCCATCCCTCTCTCTCCATCCCCCTCTCTCCATCCCCCTCTTTCCATCCCCCTCTCTCCATCCCTCTCTCTCATCCCTCTCTCTCATCCCTCTCTCTCTCATCCCTCTCTCTCATCCCTCTCTCTCTCATCCCTCTCTTTCATCCCTAACTCTCTCATCCCTCTCTCTCTCATCCCTCTCTTTCATCCCTCTCTCTCCATCCCTCTCTCTCTCATCCCCCTCTCTCTCTCTTTCTCCCCTCTCTTTCCATACCTCTCTTTCCATCCCTCTCTCTACATCCCTCTCTCTCCATCCCTCTCTCTCCATCCCCCTCTCTCCATCCCCCTCTCTCCATCCCCCTCTCTCCATCCCCCTCTCTCCATCCCGCTCTCTCCATCCCTCTCTCTCCATCCCTCTCTCTATCCCTCTCTCTCCATCCCTCTCTCCATCCCTCTCTCCATCCCTCTCTCTCCATCCCTCTCTCTCCATCCCTCTCTCTCTATCCCTCTCTCTCTATCCCTCTCTCTCATCCCTCTCTCTCATCCCTCTCTCTCCATCCTCTCTCTCCATCCCCCTCTCTCCATCCCCCTCTTTCCATCCCCCTCTCTCCATCCCTCTCTCTCATCCCTCTCTCTCTCATCCCTCTCTCTCATCCCTCTCTCTCTCATCTCTCTCTTTCATCCCTCTCTCTCATCCCTCTCTCTCATCCCTCTCTTTCATCCCTCTCTCTCCATCCCTCTCTCTCATCCCCCTCTCTCTCTCTCTCTCTCCCCTCTCTTTCCATACCTCTCTTTCCATCCCTCTCTCTACATCCCTCTCTAACCATCCCTCTCTCTCCATCCCCCTCTCCATCCCCCTCTCTCCATCCCCCTCTCTCCATCCCTCTCTCTCCATCCCTCTCTCTCCATCCCTCTCTCTCCATCCCTCTCTCTATCCCTCTCTCTCCATCCCTCTCTCCATCCCTCTCTCTCCATCCCTCTCTCTCCATCCCCCTCTCTCCATCCCCCTCTCTCCATCCCTCTCTCTCCATCCCTCTCTCTATCCCTCTCTCTCCATCCCTCTCTCTCTATCCCTCTCTCTCCATCCCTCTCTCTCCATCCCTCTCTCTCCATCCCTCTCTCTCCATCCCTCTCTCTCCATCCCCCTCTCTCCATCCCTCTCTCTCCATCCCTCTCTCTCCATCCCTCTCTCTATCCCTCTCTCTCCATCCCTCTCTCTCCATCCCTCTCTCTCTATCCCTCTCTCTCCATCCCTCTCTCTCCATCCCTCTCTCTCCATCCCTCTCTCTCCATCCCTCTCTCTCCATCCCCCTCTCTCCATCCCTCTCTCTCCATCCCTCTCTCTATCCCTCTCTCTATCCCTCTCTCTCATCCCTCTCTCTCCATCCCTCTCTCTCTATCCCTCTCTCTCCATCCCTCTCTCTATCCCTCTCTCTCCATCCCTCTCTCTATCCCTCTCTCTCTATCCCTCTCTCTCTATCCCTCTCTCTCCATCCCTCTCTCTCCATCCCTCTCTCTCCATCCCTCTCTCTATCCCTCTCTCTCTATCCCTCTCTCTCCATCCCTCTCTCTCCATCCCTCTCTCTCCATCCCTCTCTCTACATCCCTCTCTCTCCATCCCTCTCTCTATCCCTCTCTCTCCATCCCTCTCTCTATCCCTCTCTCTCCGTCCCTCTCTCTATCCCTCTCTCTCCATCCCTCTCTCTCCATCCCTCTCTCTCCATCCCTCTCTCCATCCCTCCTCTCTATCCCCTCCTTTCCTTTCGTCTCTAGGAGTTGAAGCAGAACATCTCCAGTTTCCGTTATGAGGCTTTAGATCTCCTTGGTAACCGTCGCCCTCCCAGACGCCACTACTCCTCCAGCAGCAACGCCACACTGAGAGACGAGGGAGGAACCAGTGATGAGGGGGGGCCCGACTCTAACTTTGACCCCAATGATCCTTCTCTGGGGTCGCAGGAGGTGGGAGGAGCCAAGAGGTCAATGGGCATGACATTTCTGACTCCGACAGGAAGCATGGAGAAGAAGAAACCTAAATATGGCGTCTCCGCTTTGGTTCGCAGTATTTCAGGAATGGAGGTGGTTTCTGTAATGAAGATGGAGGGAGAGGAGGAGGAAGAGGAAGAGGAGGAGGGATGGGGGGAAGAGGAAGAGGAGGAGGGTAAACCAAAGAGCAACGGGGTGAGGAGAGAAGCCGTCTCTTCCTCTTCTTCTATCTTCCCTTCCTCCTCCTCCTCCTCCTCATCCTTCGCTCGCCGTCTCCAGCAGTTGTCGGTGACGGCGTCCAATAAGACGCCAGACTGCTTTAAACGCCTCGGCTTCCTGTTCTCACGCAAAGCCCCGCTCCTTCCCCTCTCCGTCAGCCAATCCCCTCTCTCCGTCACCATCTCAGACGGCTTGCTCCACCCCCTGAGAGGTCGAGGGTCGTATGACCTCAGTTTAGTTAGTCACTTGAGCCGCAGCGAGACGCAGCTTAACCAGGCGGGATGTACTAAGCCAGTCGGAGCCACTCCTATTTCCTCCAGACGAGCGAATGAGACGGACTCTCTCCTCCCCTTGCCCCTCCCACCTCCCTGCCCCTGCCAATCCCTGCACTGTGCTTCCAATATGGCAGACTCTAAATTCCACCATCTGGACTCCAGCGAGAGCGTCTTCGAGGGAGGAGGAGGTGGCAGGGTTGTTGGAGGGGGTTCGGTGGAGCCGTGTGCTGTCGTCGAGGAATCCTGCAGCATGGAGGACTCTGTTACTACGCAGCTGTAAGAGGACTGTAGTCAGTTGGTTACCTACCGGAAATAAACTAACAACCCCTAGACCCTACTGAACCCCTGACCTAGGAGGTTGTTATGGCCCTGTCCAGAAACAACCCCTAGACCCTACTGAACCCATCAGAACGATCTATCAATCTATTAAACCACATTAAGTTTAAAGAACTTGAATAAATCAATGGTCTGAATGCTAAAATCGTGTTTATTGCGTTGATTGAATGCCAATTGATTGTTTGATTGACTGGATGAGATATGAATTCATATTTTATTTGTTCTACACACAAAACAAGTTTGTAGTCACAGGCCTACGCTGAATCAACAGTTCATCATCACCACAAAAAGAAACATAAAAACAGTCCAACTCTGTAGAACAGTGGTCACCAAACTTTCCTGAGTCAAGATAATTCTCTCTCACGCACACACACGTTTGTGTTACTATCCTTGTGGGGACCAAAACAATTCATTCATTTAAAATCCTAGTTTCCTTATTAAACCTTAACCTTAATTGTAACCCTAAACCTGACCGCTATGTTTTAAAACAGCCTTTCCTTGTGGGGTCCAGCAAAATGTCTCCACCTGACCAAATGGTCTTCTTTTTCTTTTACTGTACTTGTGAGTTCTGGTCCCCACACACACACACACACCACACCACACCACACCACACCACACCACACCACACTACACTACACTACACTACACACCAAACCACACCACACCACACCACACACCACACACACACACACACACCACACACCACACACCACACAAACACCACACACCACACACCACACACCACACACACACACACACCACACACACACACACACACACACACACACACACACACACACACACACACACACCACACACACCACACACACCACAGACACACTACACACACAACACACAACACACACCACACACACAACACACACCACACACCACACACACACACACACACCACACACCACACACCACACACCACACACACCACACGCACACACACACACACACACACACACACACACACACACACCACACACACACACACACACACACACACACACACACACACACACACACACACACCACACACGCACACACCACACACACACCACACACCACACACACCACACACACACACCACACACACACACACACACACACACACACACACACACACACACACACACACACACACACCACACACACACACACACACACACACACACACACACACACACACACACACACACACACACACACACACACACACACACCACACCACACACACACACCACACACACACAACACATGATAATCACTCAACTAGATATAACTAGATATAAAACTAGATATAAAACCAATACAGTCAGTATGTTAATCACTCAACTAGATATAACTAGATATAAAACTAGATATAAAACCACTACAGTCAGTATGTTAATCACTCAACTAGATATAACTAGATATAAAACTAGATATAAAATCAATAGTCAGTATGTTAATCACTCAACTAGATATAACTAGATATAAAACTAGATATAAAACCAATACAGTCAGTATGTTAATCACTCAACTAGATATAACTAGATATAAAACTAGATATAAAACCACTACAGTCAGTATGTTAATCACTCAACTAGATATAACTAGATATAAAACTAGATATAAAATCAATAGTCAGTATGTTAATCACTCAACTAGATATAACTAGATATAAAACTAGATATAAAACCAATACAGTCAGTATGTTAATCACTCAACTAGATATAACTAGATATAAAACTAGATATAAAACCACTACAGTCAGTATGTTAATCACTCAACTAGATATAACTAGATATAAAACTAGATATAAAATCAATAGTCAGTATGTTAATCACTCAACTAGATATAACTAGATATAAAACTAATACAGTCAGTATGTTAATCACTCAACTAGATATAACTAGATATAAAACCACTACAGTCAGTATGTTAATCACTCAACTAGATATAACTAGATATAAAACCACTACAGTCAGTATGTTAATCACTCAACTAGATATAACTAGATATAAAACTAGATATAAAACCACTACAGTCAGTATGTTAATCACTCAACTAGATATAACTAGATATAAAACCACTACAGTCAGTATGTTAATCACTCAACTAGATATAACTAGATATAAAACTAGATATAAAACTAATACAGTCAGTATGTTAATCACTCAACTAGATATAACTAGATATAAAACCACTACAGTCAGTATGATAATCATGGTTAGTAACGACACTGACTTATAGCCTACATCCCAAATGGCATACCATTCCCTACATAGTGCACTACTTTAGACCAGAGCCCTATTCCCTATATAGTGCCCTACTTTAGACCATGGCCCTACTCCCTACATAGTGCACTACTTTAGACCAGAGCCCTATTCCCTATATAGTGGCACTACTTTAGACCAGAGCCCTATTCCCTATATAGTGCACTACATTAGACCAGAGCCCCATTCCCTATATAGTGCACTACTTTAGACCAGGGCCCTATTCCCTATGTAGTGCACTACTTTAGACCAGAGCCCTATTCCCTATATAGTGCACTTCTTTAGACCAGGGCCCTATTCCCCCTTATATAGTGCACTACTTTAGACCAGAGCCCTATTCCCTATATAGTGCACTACTTTAAGCCAGAGCTCTATTCCCTATATAGTGCACTACTTTAGACCAGAGCCCTATTCCCTATATAGTGCACTACATTAGACCAGAGCCCTATTCCCTATATAGTGGTACTACTATAGACCAGGGCCCTATTCATTATATAGTGCACTACTTTAGACCAGAGCTCTATTCCCTATATAGTGCACTACTTTAGACCAGAGCCCTATTCCCTATATAGTGCACAACTTTAGACCAGAGCCCTAGTCCCTATATAGTGCACTACTTTAGACCAGGGTCCTATCCCCTATATAGTGCACTACTTTAGACCAGGGCCCAATTCCCTATATAGTGCACTTCTTTAGACCAGGGCCCTATTCCCCCTTATATAGTGCACTACCTTAGACCATGGCCCTACTCCCTATATAGTGAACTACATTAGACCAGAGCCCTATTCCCTATATAGTGCACTACTTTAGACCAGGGCTCCATAGGGACCTATATAGTGCACTACTTTAGACCAGAGCCCTATTCCCTATATAGTGCACTACTTTAGACCAGAGCCCTATTCCCTATATAGTGCCCTACTTTAGACCAGGGTCCTATTCCCTATATAGTGCACTACTTTAGACCAGAGCCCTATTCCCTATATAGTGCACTAGTTTAGACCAGGGCCCTATCCCCTATATAGTGCACTACTTTAGACCAGGGCCCTATTCCCTATGTAGTGCACTACTTTAGACCAGGGTCCTATTCCCTATATAGTGCACTACTTTAGACCAGGGTCCAATTCCCTATATAGTGCACTACATTAGACCAGAGCCCTATTCCCTATATATAGTGCACTACTTTAGACCAGGGCTCCATAGGGACCTATGTAGTGCACTACATTAGACCAGGGCTCCATAGGGACCTATGTAGGCAATATGGTTTCATTTGTGATTCACCCATAGACTGTATTACACTGTAAGTCATTGGTCCAACAGTCGTAAAATGGTCCATACCTAAACAACACATTATATTGAACGAATGAACACATATGGATGGATGGAGAGGTGGAATGATGAGTGATGAAGTATTGTTGCAGCGATCGAGGGATGGATAGAAAGAGGGTTGATGTAGCCCTTCACCCACAGATCTAGCATCAGATTACCCCCTATAAACACATGGAATATCTGAATTATTTGTTCAGATATTTCTTAATTTCTTTCTTTTAACTTTTTTTTTGAGGGGTGGGGGGGGGGGGTTAAGTGGGTGTTGTTTTGTATTGCTAGGTATTATTACTGTACCGTTGGAGCTAGAAACACAAGCATTTCGCTGCACCTGCAATCAAATCTTCATATCTATGTACATTTACCAATATACTTTGATTTGAGGAAGGGCATTGGGTAGGATGTTTGTCCAGTATTCTTCCTGGAGAGCTGTAACCGGGAGGACGGGGTACATACTGTATAATGTATGGCCCGTCTGGCGGTAAAATAAAATAAATGACGCTGTGTAAAAGTAAGAGAACGGCGTCCTCTGTTGGCTGTTCTACGTGATTACGCCACAAACATTTGGGGACGCGAACTGATCCTTAGATATGTGCGTAAAGTAACCAGAACGTAAGGGCTTCGATCCCCTCTCGTCTCCTTCCCTGATTGGTCGAGTGGGGTTCACTTCTCTGCCTGTGATTGGTTCAGAGCGACCCAGCTGTGGTATGCAGCGCTGCACAAGGCGTAAGTGAATCATGTAAATCAGTAGCATGTTGAGGGCGACATGTAGAAGAAGTGAATCTAACGGTCTGACGTAGTGTAGACATCGTGTTGTTGTATTCATTACGAGACAACAACATTTAGTCAGGATGATTTAGTTTACTTGCGTGACGGTGTTTTTGTTGAGCGCGTTGGTCGAAGGAGCGGAGAAGAAAGAGGGAGATGACGAATGGGAAGGTAGGAAGCGTTGATTCCTTACCTCCAGTTGGAAAGCCCAAATAAAGATTGTATTTTTATAGTCTTTGACATCTAGGCATGCAATAACACTGATACTAGCAGGTACTCCGGGATCATGTTGGAGTTGGGGAAAGTCTTGTCTTTGCCCGAGGACAGGAACGATGCTGTTCATTCGTTCCCCTTTTAAAGCTGTAAGGATATTACATTCATTCTATTAGCTAGAACGAGTTGCATTGTGTGTTTTCTCATCCCTGATAGCCTGATAGTTGCTCTCGAGGAAGTGAGGTGTAGGCTAACTTTGCATTGGGACTCTTGACGCATATACTAATGCAAATTAATATGTTTACATGTGGTTGGGTTTATATGACCTACTCTTTAATCAACAAGGCTTTCTGCCTTATCCCAATAGTTCTCCGCTATAAACACCACTTACTGAACTACAATCCTGGCTTTAGTTAAACAAAAATCCTCGGCACGCTGTAGTGTGTGTGTGTGTGTGTGTGTGTGCGCGCATACACATTACTGGCGCCAGTGAATTGTGCGATTTATTTATACCCAGTAACGCCATTACAAAAAGTCAGGCAAATTGTATTATCTTTAAAATAAATAGAAAATGGTAGGTTTACACAGATCCTCCCCAGTTACATACACACAGGTATGTCTGTTGTCCGTAAACAAGCGCTGTCACATGGAGATATGGCCATGTGGGACCACAAACCCTAGAAATATGTCAGTCAGTTAATAACAAATTCTTATTTTGCAATGACTGCCGACCCGGGCCAAACCCTCCCCGAACCCTAAAGGGCCAGCAGTGGTTAGAGCGTTGGACTTGTAGCCCGAAAGGTTGCAAGATTGAATCCCCCGAGCTGTCAAATCTATCGTTCTGCCCCTGAACAGGCAGTTAACCCCACTGTTCCCAGGCCGTCATTTGTAAATAAGAATTTGTTCTTTTAACTGACTTACCTTGTTAAATAAAGGTTTAAAAAAAGTACCTGGCCAAACCCTCCCCTAACCTTACAGCGCTGGGCCAATTGTACTCTGCTCTACAATTGTACTCTGCTCTATGGGACTCCCGATCACGGCTGGTGGGACCGAACCCACCTACCTTAGACCGCTGCGCAACTCTGCACACAAATGTATTTATTTAACCTTTAAAAAAATATATATTATTATTATTTCTAGCTAATATGAAAAATGCCGTTCCTTATGTTTCCAAAACTGTACTGCAAGTGATACGTGTTAAAGTTCATAAAGAGTGTCGGGGTGTCTATAAAACGTGTCTTTGATATCCTTACAGTCGTGTTAAAGTTCATAAAGAGTGTCTATAAAACGTGTCTTTGATATCCTTACAGTCGCCTCAGAGTCTTTTCCTTGCGCTTCCCAAGTTGTGTTGCATTCATGCATGATACAGAAGTGAAACGCTCGTGTTTATCTACTGTTTGCTACTTCCTGTTTTTCAAATCAAATGTTACACATGGTTAGCAGATGTTATTGGTCACATGGTTAGCAGATGTTGTTGGTCAATTGGTTAACAGATGTTGTTGGTCACATGGTTAGCAGATGTTGTTGGTCACATGGTTAGCAGATGTTGTTGGTCAATTGGTTAGCAGATGTTGTTGGTCAATTGGTTAACAGATGTTGTTGGTCACATGGTTAGCAGATGTTGTTGGTCAATTGGTTAACAGATGTTGTTGGTCACATGGTTAGCAGATGTTGTTGGTCAATTGGTTAACAGATGTTGTTGGTCACATGGTTAGCAGATGTTGTTGGTCAATTGGTTAACAGATGTTGTTGGTCACATGGTTAACAGATGTTGTTGGTCACATGGTTAGCAGATGTTGTTGGTCACATGGTTAGCAGATGTTGTTGGTCACATGGTTAGCAGATGTTATTGGTCACATGGTTAGCAGATGTTATTGGTCACATACACATGGTTAGCAGATGTTATTGTGAGTGTAGTGAAATGCTTGTGCTTCTCGTTCCGACAGTGCAGTAATATCTAACAAGTAATCTAACAATTCCCCAACAACTACCTCATACTCACAAACCTGAAAGGGGTGAATGAGAATATGCGAGCGTCATAGGCAAGGTGCAATAATGTTGTAAAATACATTACTCATCTTATATGTATATACTGTAAGATTATTTATGTGGCATTGTTTAAAGTGGCATTATTTAAAGCGACTACTGATCCACTTATTAAAGTGGCCAGTGATTGAGTCTCAATGTAGGCAGCAGCCTCTCTGAGCTAGTGTGTAGGCAGCAGCCTCTCTGAGCTAGTGTGTAGGCAGCAGCCTCTCTGAGCTAGTGTGTAGGCAGCAGCCTCTCTGAGTCAGTGTGTAGGCAGCAGCCTCTCTGAGTTAGTGTGTAGGCAGCAGCCTCTCTGAGTCAGTGTGTTGGCAGCAGCCTCTCTGAGTCAGTGATGGCTGTTTAACAGTCTGATGGCCTTGAGATAGAAGCTGTTTTTCAGTCTCTCGGTCCCAGCTTTGATGCACCTGTGCTGACCTCGCCTTCTGGATGATAGCGGGGTGAACAGGCAGTGGCTCGGGTTGTTGTTGTCCTTGATGATCTTTATGGCCTTCCTGTGACATCGGGTGGTGTAGGTGTCCTGGGGGGCAGGTAGTTTGCCCCCGGTGATGCGTTGTGCAGACCTCACTACCCTCTGGAGAGCCTTACGGATGAGGGCGGAGCAGTTGTCGTACCAGGCGGTGATACAGCCTGACAGGATGCTCTCGATTGTGCATCTGTAGAAGTTCCTCAAAGCCAAATTTCTTCAGCCTCCTGAGGTCTTCGACACACTGTCTGTGTGGGAAGAACATTTCAGTTTTGTCGTTGTGTACGCCGAGGAACTGAACTTTCCACCTTCTCCACTGCTGTCCCTTCATGTGGATAAGGGAGTTCTCCCTCTGCTGTTTCCTGAAGTCCACGATCATCTCCTTTGTTTTGTTGACGTTGAGTAAGAGGTGGTTTTCCTGACACCACACTCCGAGTGCCTTCACCTCCTCCCTGTAGGACGTCTCGTTGTTGTTGGTTGGTAATCAGTCCCGCTACTGTTGTCGTCTGCAAACTTGATGATTGAGTTGGAGGCAATGCAGTTGTGGGTGAACAGGGAGTACAGGAGGGGGCTGAGCACACACTCTTGTGGGGCCCCAGTGTTAAGGGTCAGCGAGGTGGAGATGTTGTTTCCTACCTTCACCACCTGGGGGCGGCCTGTCAAAGTTCAGGACTCAATTGCTCAGGGTGGGGTTGAGGCCCATGGCCTCCAACTTGATGATGAGCTTGGAGGGTACTATGGTGTCGAATGCTGTTCATTGACCACAACAACAACATTTCTCACATAGGTATTCCTCTTGTCCAGAAGGGACAGGGCAGTGTGATGGCAATTGCGTCGTCTGTGGACCTGTTGGGGCAGTGTGCAAACTGAAGTGGGTCCAGAGTGGCCGGTAAGGTGGAGGTGAAATGATCCTTGACTAGTCTCTCAAAGTGCTTCATGATGACAGACGACCGGGCGGTAGTCATTTAGTTCAGTGATCTTTGCCTTCTTTGGGTACAGGAACAATGGTGACCATCTTGAAGCATGTGGGGACAGCAGACTGGGATAAGGATTGATTGAATATGTCCGTAAACACACCAGCCAGCTGGTCTGGTCTCTGTGGACGCGGCTGGGGATGCCATCTGGGCCGGGCAGCCTTGTGAGGGTTGTTAGTCCCCAGAAAGTGCAAGCATTTATAGTAAGACAGTTGTGTGTGTAAATGATGTATCTCTGCACCTGAGCCATAAGAAACTGGACATCTACCACCAGCTAGGGACAACTTTTACATCTAAACATGACCATCCAGCTACAACTCTAAACATGACCATCCAGCTACAACTCTAAACATGACCATCCAGCTACAACTCTAAACATGACCATCCAGCTACAACTCTAAACATGACCATCCAGCTACAACTCTAAACATGACCATCCAGCTACAACTCTAAACATGACCATCCAGCTACAACTCTAAACATGACCAACAAGCTACAACTCTAAACATGACCATCCAGCTACAACACTAAACATGACCATCCAGCTACAACTCTAAACATGACCATCCAGCTACAACTCTAAACATGACCATCCAGCTACAACTCTAAACATGACCATCCAGCTACAACTCTAAACATGACCATCCAGCTACAACTCTAAACATGACCAACCAGCTACAACTCTAAACATGACCATCCAGCTACAACTCTAAACATGACCAACCAGCTACAACTCTAAACATGACCATCCAGCTACAACTCTAAACATGACCAACCAGCTACAAGTTTTACATCTAAACATGACCATCCAGCTACAACTCTAAACATGACCAATCAGCTACAATTCTAAACATGACCAACCAGCTACAACTCTAAACATGACCATCCAGCTACAACTCTAAACATGACCATCCAGCTACAACTCTAAACATGACCAATCAGCTACAATTCTAAACATGACCATCCAGCTACAACTCTAAACATGACCAACCAGCTACAACTCTAAACATGACCATCCAGCTACAACTCTAAACATGACCAACCAGCTACAACTTTTACATCTAAACATGACCATCCAGCTACAACTCTAAACATGACCAACCAGCTACAACTCTAAACATAACCAACCAGCTACAACTCTAAACATGACCAACCAGCTACAACTCTAAACATGACCAACCAGCTACAAGTTTTACATCTAAACATGACCATCCAGCTACAACTCTAAACATGACCAACCAGCTACAACTTTTTCATCTAAACATGACCATCTATATTGATTGTTTGCAGCAACAGTTACAAAGCAAGACACGATCAGCATGTAGCCTATGTTAGCTCAAAACTGCAGGTTGACGACTGGTGTTGTTCAGCTAAATGACAACATAATAACGTGCTTAATTCAACACTGAAGAAGAGGACGCAGTTGTCACAAAATAGGAGGTATTTTGGGAAGGTAGAAAGAAAGTAGGCCTAATATTGAGCATAATATCTTTTTATAATCCAGCGATTAGTTTTGAATCTATTTTTTAAAATTTTATATACTGATGTGTGTGTTGCATAATTTTTAACTACAGAAGTGGTTCTCAGCCACAGATTGATTTGACAGAAATGACTACAACATTGATAGCTGAAATGGGATTTAATGTTCCCTGGAATTTGGTTTTAATTGTGTGTGTGTGTGGGAGGGGGGGGTACGTGTCCTTAACGCTTGGAGGTGTCACTGGCCATAGAGAGGCTTTTATTCCCTATTTTGGTTAGGCCAGGGTGTGACTAGGGTTCTGCAATGAACGAGCATTCTGTGTTAATTTTCTATGTTTTGTATTTCTTTGTGTTTGGCCGGGTGGGGTTCTCAATCCGAGGCAGCTGTCTATCGAACACAACTAAAGCGCCATAAATATCCTGATTATGAGTCACATTGGCCAGTAGAGGGCAGCATAGCTCAAGTATTGATCCATTGACTCTTGGTGTGTGTGTGTGTGTGTGTGTGTGTGTGTGTGTGTGTGAGAGAGAGAGATTTCCCTCAGATTACACAGATCCACAAAGAATTAGAAAACAAACCCCATTTTGATAAACTTCCATATCTACTGGGTGAAATACCACAGTGTGACATCACAGCGGCAACATGTGTGACCTGTTGCCACAAGAAAAGGGCAACCAGTGAAGAACAAACACCATTGTAAATACAACCCACATGTATGAAATGTGTCTATTCCTTTAAAACTTCTGTGAGTGTAATGTTTACTGTTGGTTTTGTATTGTTGATTTCACTTTTGTTTATTGTCTATTTCACTTGCTTTGGCAATGTAAAGATATGTTTCCCATGACAATAAGCACTTTGAAATTAACTGAATTGAGAGAGAGAAGGGAGAGGAGGAGAGAGATTTAAATATACACTGCTCCAGAAAATAAAGGGAACACTTAATTAAACAACACAATGTAACTCCAAGTCAATCACACTTCTTTGAAATCAAACTGTCCACTTAGGAAGTAACACTGATTGACAATACATTTCACATGCTGTTGTGCAAATGGAATAGACAACAGGTGGAAATTATAGGCAACTAGCAAGACACCCCAATAAAGGAGTGGTTCCGCAGGTGGTGACCACAGACCACTTCTCAGTTCCTATGCTTCCTGGCTGATGTTTTGGTCACTTTTGAATGCTGGAGGTGCTTTCACTCTAGTGGTAGCATGAGACAGAGTCTACAACCCACACAAGTGGCTCAGGTAGTGCAGCTCATCCAGGATGGGACATCAATGCGAGCTGTGGCAAGAAAGGTTTGCTGTGTCTGTCAGCGTAGTGTCCAGAGCATGGAGGCGCTACCAGGAGACAGGAGACAGGCCAGTACATCAGGAGACGTGGAGGAGGCCGTAGGAGGGCAACAACCCAGCAGCAGAACCGCTACCTCCGCCTTTGTGCAAGGAGGAGCAGGAGGAGCACTGCCAGAGCCCTGCAAAATGACCTCCAGCAGGCCACAAATATGCATGTGTCTGCTCAAATGGTCAGAGCCCTCCATGTGCTCGCCAGAGGTAGCCTGACTGCCATTAGGTACCGAGATGAGATCCTCAGACCCCTTGTGAGACCATATGCTGGTGCGGTTGGCCCTGGGTTCCTCCTAATGCAAGACAATGCTAGACCTCATGTGGCTGGAGTGTGTCAGCAGTTCCTGCAAGAGGAAGGCATTGATGCTATGGACTGGCCCGCCCGTTCCCCAGACCTGAATCCAATTGAGCACATCTGGGACATCATGTCTGGCGCCATCAACTAACTAACTTAACTAACTAACTCACTCACTCACTCACTCACTCACTCACTCTCTCTCAATTCCACTAACGCCACGTTGCACCACAGACTGTCCAGGAGTTGGCGGATGCTTTAGTCCAGGTCTGGGAGGAGATCCCTCAGGAGACCATCCGCCACCTCATCAGGAGCATGCCCAGGCGTTGTAGGGAGGTCATACAGGCACGTGGAGGCCACACACACTACTGAGCCTCATTTGACTTGTTTTAAAGACATTACATCAAAGTTGGATCAGCCTGTAGTGTGGTTTTCCACTTTAATTTTGAGTGTGACTCCAAATACAGACCTCCTTGGGTTGATAAATTTGATTTCCATTGATCATTTTTGTGTGATTTTATTGTCAGCACATTCAAGTATGTAAAGACAAAAGTATTTAATAAGAATATTTAATTCATTCAGATCTAGGATGTTTTAGTGTTCTCTTTATTTTTTTGAGCAGTGTGTATATGTGTGTGTGTGTGTGTGTGTGTGTGTGTGTGTGTGTGTGTATATATATCACCTTTATTTAACCAGGTAGGCAAGTTGAGAAGAAGTTCTCATTTACAATTGCGACCTGGCCAGGATAAAGCAAAGCAGTTCGACACATACAACGACACAGAGTTACACATGGAGTAAAACAAACATACAGTCAATAATACAGTATAAACAAGTCTATATACGATGTGAGCAAATGAGGTGAGATAAGGGAGGAAAAGGCAAAAAAAGGCCATGGTGGCAAAGTAAATACAACATAGCAGGTAAAACACGAATGGTAGATTTGCAATGGAAGAATGTGCAAAGTAGAAATAGAAATAATGGGGTGCAAAGGAGCAAAATAAATACAGTTGGGAAAGAGGTAGTTGTTTGGGCTAAATTATAGGTGGGCTATGTACAGGTGCAGTAATCTGTGAGCTGCTCTGACAGCTGGTACTTAAAGCTATGAGTCTTCAGTTTCAGAGATTTTTGTAGTTCGTTCCAGTCATTGGCAGCAGAGAACTGGAAGGAGAGGCGGCCAAAGGAAGAATTGGTTTTGGTGGTGACTAGAGAGATATACCTGCTGGAGTGTGTGCTACAGGTGGGAGATGCTATGGTGACCAGCGAGCTGAGATAAGGGGGGACTTTACCTAGCAGGGTCTTGTAGATGACATGGAGCCAGTGGGTTTGGCGACGAGTATGAAGAGAGGGCCAGCCAACGAGAGCTTACAGGTCGCAATGGTGGGTAGTATATGGGGCTTTGGTGACAAAACAGATGGCACTGTGATAGACTGCATCCAGTTTGTTGAGTAGGGTGTTGGAGGCTATTTTGTAAATGACATCGCCGAAGTGAAGAATCGGTAGGATGGTCAGTTTTACGAAGGTAAGATTAGCAGCATGAGTGAAGGATGCTTTGTTGCGAAATAGGAAGCCGATTCTAGATTTAATTTTGGATTGGAGATGTTTGATGTGGGTCTGGAAGGAGAGTTTACAGTCTAACCAGACACCTCAATATTTGTAGTTGTCCACGTATTCTAAGTCAGAGCCGTCCAGAGTAGTGATGCTGGACGGGACATCTGGAGACAAGGTGAATAACTACTGCCCTTAATGGACATCTGGAGACAAGGCGAATAACTACTGCCCTTAATGGACATCTGGAGACAAGGCGAATAACTACTGCCCTTAATGGACATCTGGAGACAAGGCGAATAACTACTGCCCTTAATGGACATCTGGAGACAAGGCGAATAACTACTGCCCTTAATGGACATCTGGAGACAAGGCGAATAACTACTGCCCTTAATGGACATCTGGAGACAAGGCGAATAACTACTGCCCTTAATGGACATCTGGAGACAAGGTGAATAACTACTGCCCTTAATGGACATCTGGAGACAAGGTGAATAACTACTGCCCTTAATGGACATCTGGAGACAAGGCGAATAACTACTGCCCTTAATGGACATCTGGAGACAAGGTGAATAACTACTGCCCTTAATGGACATCTGGAGACAAGGCGAATAACTACTGCCCTTAATGGACTATTGAACATTTATTGTTTTACTTCTACTAATTCATAATGTTAGTTGACTTTATAAATTATTCTGTAAAATAGAGTCAATAAAAGTAGTCTTCTATGTTAGTATTCCACAGCCTCTCTCAATATGAGTGGGCTTCTCATACCTCTCACTCAGATAAACTGTCCAACTGGATGGGGCCACAGTGTCTCCTGACCCCTCCTGTCTCAGCCTCCAGTATTTATGCTGCTGTAGTTTATGTGTCGGGGGGCTAGGGTCAGTCTGTTATATCTGGAGTATTTCTCCTGTCTTATCCGCTGTCCTGTGTGAATTTAATGGGCTCTCTAATTCGCTCTTTCTCCCTTTCTTTCTCTCTCTCTGAGACATACCGCTTTCCTCTCCGCTTTCCTCTCCTCTTTCCTCTCCTCTTTCCTCTCTCCTCTTTCCTCTCTTATTTCCTCTCCTCTTTCCTCTCTTATTTCCTCTCCTCTTTCCTCTCTTATTTCCTCTCCTCTTTCCTCTCTTATTTCCTCTCTTATGTACATTTACATTACATTTAAGTCATTTAGCAGACGCTCTTATCCAGAATTTCCTCTCCTCTTTCCTCTCCTCTTATTTCCTTTCCTCTCTCTTATTTCCTCTCCTCTTTCCTCTCCTCTCTTATTTCCTTTCCTCTTTCCTCTCCTCTCTTATTTCCTTTCCTCTTTCCTTTCCTCTTTCCTTTTCTCTTTCCTTTCCTCTTTCCTCTCTTCTTTCCTTTCCTCTCCTCTTTCCTCTCTTCTTTCCTTTCCTCTCCTCTCCTCTTTCCTCTCTTCTTTCCTTTCCTCTCCTCTTTCCTCTCCTCTACTCTTTCCTATCCTCTCCCCTCCTCTTTCCTCTCCTCTACTCTTTCCTCTCTTCTTTCCTCTTTCCTCTCTTCTTTCCTTTCCTTTCCTCCTCTTTCCTCTCCTTCTTGTATGGTGTTTCTTCGTCTTCGGTCTCGGTGTGTGTGTGTGTGTGTGTGCCATCTCTAGTATTTACGTTGCGATATTGGACTGCGGACACTCTCACCTCAACACACACAGCTCTATGAATGATTTCCCTGAACAAACAGCATCACACACAGAGATCGAAGATGAAGAAACACACATGTTTGTTTTACTATCCTTGTGAGGACCAAACATAAAAATCCCATTTTCTATAACCCCTAACTCTAAACCTAACTCTAAACCTAACCCCTAACTCTAAACCTAACCCCTAACTCTAAACCTAACCCCTAACTCTAAACCTAACCCCTAACTCTAAACCTAACCCCTAACTCTAAACCTAACCTCTAACCTAACTCTAAACCTAACCTCTAACCTAACCTTACCCTCAAAACAGTAAACCAAACCCCTAAACCTAACCCCTAACCTAACTCCTAAACCTAACCCCTAACCTTACCCTCAAAACAGTAAACCAAACTCCTAAACCTAACCCCTAAACTAACTCCTAAACCTAACCCCTAACCTAACTCCTAAACCTAACCCCTAACCTAACTCCTAAACCTAACCCCTAACCTAACTCCTAAACCTAAACCCCTAACCTAACTCCTAAACCTAACCCCTAACCCCTAACCTAACCTTACCCTCAAAACAGTAAACCAAACTCCTAAACCTAACCCCTAACCTAACTCCTAAACCTAACCCCTAACCTAACCCTAAACCTAACCCTAACCTAACTCCTAAACCTAAACCCTAACCTAACTCCTAAACCTAACCCCTAACCCTAACCTAACTCCTAAACCTAACCCCTAACCCCTAACCTAACTCCTAAACCTAACCCCTAACCCCTAACCTAACTCCTAAACCTAACCCCTAACCTAACTCCTAAACCTAACCCCTAACCTAACTCCTAAACTTAACCCCTAACCTAACTCCTAAACCTAACCCCTAACCTAACTCCTAAACCTAACCTAACTCCTAAACCTAACCCCTAACCTAACTCCTAAACCTAACCCCTAACCTAACTCCTAAACCTAACCCCTAACCTAACTCCTAAACCTAACCCCTAACCTAACTCCTAAACCTAACCTAACTCCTAAACCTAACCCCTAACCTAACTCCTAAACCTAACCCCTAACCTAACTCCTAAACCTAACCTAACTCCTAAACCTAACCCCTAACCTAACTCTAAACCTAACCTCTAACCTAACTCTAAACCTAACCTCTAACCTAACCTTACCCTCAAAACAGTAAACCAAACCCCTAAACCTAACCCCTAACCTAACTCCTAAACCTAACCCCTAACCTTACCCTCAAAACAGTAAACCAAACTCCTAAACCTAACCCCTAAACTAACTCCTAAACCTAACCCCTAACCTAACTCCTAAACCTAACCCCTAACCTAACTCCTAAACCTAACCCCTAACCTAACTCCTAAACCTAAACCCCTAACCTAACTCCTAAACCTAACCCCTAAACCCTAACCTAACCTTACCCTCAAAACAGTAAACCAAACTCCTAAACCTAACCCCTAACCTAACTCCTAAACCTAACCCCTAACCTAACTCCTAAACCTAACCCCTAACCTAACTCCTAAACCTAAACCCCTAACCTAACTCCTAAACCTAACCCCTAACCCCTAACCTAACTCCTAAACCTAACCCCTAACCCCTAACCTAACTCCTAAACCTAACCCCTAACCCCTAACCTAACTCCTAAACCTAACCCCTAACCTAACTCCTAAACCTAACCTAACTCCTAAACCTAACCCCTAACCTAACTCCTAAACCTAACCCCTAACCTAACTCCTAAACCTAACCCCTAACCTAACTCCTAAACCTAACCCCTAACCTAACTCCTAAACCTAACCCCTAACCTAACTCCTAAACTTAACCCCTAACCTAACTCCTAAACCTAACCCCTAACCTAACTCCTAAACCTAACCTAACTCCTAAACCTAACCCCTAACCTAACTCCTAAACCTAACCCCTAACCTAACTCCTAAACCTAACCCCTAACCTAACTCCTAAACCTAACCCCTAACCCCTAACCCATAACCCTATTTGTAACCCTAAACCTAACTCCTAACAAAAAAATATATATTTTTCCGTTGTGGGCAACATGAATCCAGTTGTCAGAATTGTCCTTGTTGTACTGTCCTTGTGATGTGAGGACTTCTGTTTCCTACAAGGACAGTACAACCAAACACACACACACACACATGTTCACATGGACAACAGAATGAAAACAAATACATTATTCAACACAGAGCAAAGTTGGCAGGAGCCTAAAATCATTGTGACACACATGTTAATAATGCCGCGGGTTCATTTTCCTACTGTGGAGAGAGAGAATAGAGGATTGGATGAGGCTCTAATCTATAACCATATTGATCTTTTTACAAATCCAATATTCATAATTAACTCCTCCTCTTTTCCCTCCACTTCTCTTTCTATTTTTCTCTTTCTATTTTTTTCTCTCTCTCTATTCTCTCTCTATTCTCTCTCTCTATTCTCTCTCTCTATTCTCTCTATATTCTCTCTCTCTATTCTCTCTCTCTATTCTCTCTATATTATCTATATTCTCTCTCTCTATTCTCTCTCTCTATTCTCTCTATATTCTCTCTATTCTCTCTATTCTCTCTATTCTCTCTATATTATCTCTATTCTCTCTCTCTATTCTCTCTATATTATCTCTTCTCTCTATATATATATATTATCTCTATTCTCTCTGTTCTCTATATTATCTCTATTCTCTCTCTCTATTCTCTCTATTCTCTCTATATTATCTCTTCTCTATTCTCTCTATTCTCTCTATATTATCTCTTCTCTCTCTCTCTATTCTCTCTATTCTCTCTATTCTCTCTATATTCTCTCTCTCTATTCTCTCTCTCTATTCTCTCTCTCTATTCTCTCTATAGTATCTCTTCTCTCTCTCTATTCTCTCTATTCTCTCTATATTCTCTCTATTCTCTCTATTCTCTCTATTCTCTCTATTCTCTCTCTCTCTCCATTCTCCTCTATTCTCTCTCTCTCCATTCTCTCTCTATTCTCCTCTATTCTCTCTCTCTATTCTCCTCTATTCTCTCTCCATTCTCCTCTATTCTCTCTCTATTCTCCTCTATTCTCTCTCTATTCTCCTCTATTCTCTCTCTCTATTCTGCCTCTCTATTCTCTCTCTCTTCTCTCACTCTCTCCATTCGCTCTCTCTCTTCTCTCTCTCTCTATTCTCTCTCTATTCTCTCTCTCTTCTCTCTCTCTTCTCTCTCTATTCTCTCTTCTCTCTCTCTCTCTATTCTCCTCTATTCTCTCTCTCTATTCTCTCTCTCTCTATTCTCCTCTATTCTCTCTCTCTATTCTCTCTCTCTGTTCTCTCTCCATTTTCTCTAATCTTTCTCTTTCTCTCTCTTCTCTCACTCTCTCTATTCTCTCTTCTCTCTCTCTCTCTATTCTCCTCTATTCTCTCTCTCTATTCTCTCTCTCTCTATTCTCCTCTATTTTCTCTCTCTGTTCTCTCTCCATTTTCTCTAATCTTTCTCTTTCTCTCTCTTCTCTCACTCTCTCCATTTGCTCTCTCTCTATTCTCTCACTTTCTCTATTCGCTCTCTCTCTATTCGCTCTCTCTCTATTCTCTCTCTCTATTCGCTCTCTCTCTATTCTCCTCTATTTTCTCTCTCTGTTCTCTCTCCATTTTCTCTAATCTTTCTCTTTCTCTCTCTTCTCTCACTCTCTCCATTCGCTATCTCTCTATTCTCTCAATTTCTCTATTCGCTCTCTCTCTATTCGCTCTCTCTCTATTCTCTCTCTCTATTCGCTCTCTCTCTATTCTCTCTCTCTATTCTCTCTCTCTTTTCTCTCTCTTCTCAATGGTCTTATTGGCATGGGAAACACATGTTAACATTTCCAAATCAAGTGAAATAGATAATATACGAAAGCGAAATATTCTCTCATCTCCTAGATGTAATGTATCTACATACCTCTCCCTCATTCGCTCCTCTTTTTCTCCTCCTCCTCCTCACCCTCTCCTCCTCCTCCTCCCACCTTCTCTCCTTCATTCCCTCTCCCTCAATTGTTATTCTCTTAAAGAATCACACCTCTCTCTCCTCCCTCATTTTATCTCCTCCTTCCATCCCTCTCTCCTAAAACTGCACTTGGATGGAGGCCAACTTTCACTGCGGCCAAGAACAGTCCCAGCACCACCGAGAACAGTTTTCAGGCTGGCGCCACCGAGGTAACGGTTTTCAGGAAGTGAGAAATATACAAGGTGATGTGTGTCCTCTCCCTCTCATGCCCGTCTCTCTGTCATCCTCCTGTCCTCTCCCTCTCATGCCCGTCTCTCTGTCATCCTCCTCTCCTCTCTCTCTCCTTCTTACTTCATCCTCCTGTCCTCTCCTTCTCATGCCCGTCTCTCTGTCATCCTCCTCTCCTCTCTCTCTCCTTCTTACTTCATCCTCCTGTCCTCTCCCTCTCATGCCCGTCTCTCTGTCATCCTCCTGTCCTCTCCTTCTCATGTCCGTCTCTCTGTCATCCTCCTGTCCTCTCCTTCTCATGTCCGTCTCTCTGTCATCCTCCTGTCCTCTCCCTCTCATGCCCGTCTCTCTGTCATCCTCCTCTCCTCTCTCTCTCCTTCTTACTTCATCCTCCTGTCCTCTCCCTCTCATGCCCGTCTCTCTGTCATCCTCCTGTCCTCTCCCTCTCATGCCCGTCTCTCTGTCATCCTCATGTCCTCTCTCTCTCCTTCTTACTTCATCCTCCTGTCCTCTCCCTCTCATGCCCGTCTCTCTGTCATCCTCCTGTCCTCTCCCTCTCATGTCCGTCTCTAGGTCATCCTCCTGTCCTCTCCCTCTCATGTCCGTCTCTAGGTCATCCTCCTGTCCTCTCCCTCTCATGTCCGTCTCTAGGTCATCCTCCTGTCCTCTCCCTCTCCTGTCCTCTCTCTGTCATCCTCCTGTCCTCTCCTTCTCCTGTCCTTCTCTCTGTCATCCTCCTGTCCTCTCCCTCTCCTCTCTGTCATCCTCCACTCTCCTGTCCCCCTCCCCCTCATCCTACCCCTCTTCTCCCACATCAAAGGATTTCAGGTGGAAGGCCACACCTCTCACTGTTTTCAGGTGGAAGGCCACACATTACATTTACATTACATTTAAGTCATTTAGCAGACGCTCTTATCCAGAGCGACTTACAAATTGGTGAATTCACCTTCTGACATCAGTGGAACAGCCACTTTACAATAGTGCATCTAAATCATTTAAGGGGGGGGGGGGTGAGAAGGATTGCTATCCTAACAATCCTATATTCCTATAAACAATCTCTGACAAAGACATGAGGGGAAACACATCTCTCTGTTTTCAGGCGGAAGGCCACACCTCTCACTGTTTTCAGGTGGAAGGCCACACATCTCTCTGTTTTCAGGTGGAAGGCCACACCTCTCACTGTTTTCAGGTGGAAGGCCACACCTCTCACTGTTTTCAGGTGGAAGGCCACACATCTCTCTGTTTTCAGGTGGAAGGCCACACCTCTCACTGTTTTCAGGTGGAAGGCCACACCTCTCACTGTTTTCAGGTGGAAGGCCACACATCTCTCTGTTTTCAGGTGGAAGGCCACACCTCTCACTGTTTTCAGGTGGAAGGCCACACCTCTCACTGTTTTCAGGTGGAAGGCCACACATCTCACTGTTTTCAGGTGGAAGGCCACACCTCTCACTGTTTTCAGGTGGAAGGCCACACCTCTCACTGTTTTCAGGTGGAAGGCCACACCTCTCACTGTTTTCAGGCGGAAGGCCACACCTCTCTCTGTTTTCAGGTGGAAAGCCACACCTCTCACTGTTTTCAGGTGGAAGGCCACACCTCTCACTGTTTTCAGGTGGAAGGCCACACCTCTCACTGTTTTCAGGTGGAAGGCCACACCTCTCACTGTTTTCAGGTGGAAGGCCACACCTCTCACTGTTTTCAGGTGGAAGGCCACACCTCTCACTGTTTTCAGGTGGAAGGCCACACCTCTCACTGTTTTCAGGTGGAAGGCCACACCTCTCACTGTTTCCTAACATTCTCTATTTAAACACTGGATCCAGTAGAAGAAAAGAGAGGAACTAGAATGTAATCAGCGTGTCTAATGAGGAAGAGGACATCCCACAGCCAGGACAACTCTAATCAGCGTGTCTAATGAGGAAGAGGACATCCCACAGCCAGGACAACTCTAATCAGCGTGTCTAATGAGGAAGAGGACATCCCACAGCCAGGACAACTCTAATCAGCGTGTCTAATGAGGAAGAGGACATCCCACAGCCAGGACAACTCTAATCAGCGTGTCTAATGAGGAAGAGGACATCCCACAGCCAGGACAACTCTAATCAGCGTGTCTAATGAGGAAGAGGACATCCCACAGCCAGGACGACTCTAATCAGCGTGTCTAATGAGGAAGAGGACATCCCACAGCCAGGACAACTCTAATCAGCGTGTCTAATGAGGAAGAGGACATCCCACAGCCAGGACAACTCTAATCAGTGTGTCTAATGAGGAAGAGGACATCCCACAGCCAGGACGACTCTAATCAGCGTGTCTAATGAGGAAGAGGACATCCCACAGCCAGGACAACTCTAATCAGCGTGTCTAATGAGGAAGGGGACATCCCACAGCCAGGACAACTCTAATCAGCGTGTCTAATGAGGAAGAGGACATCCCACAGCCAGGACGACTCTAATCAGCGTGTCTAATGAGGAAGAGGACATCCCACAGCCAGGACGACTCTAATCAGCGTGTCTAATGAGGAAGAGGACATCCCACAGCCAGGACGACTCTAATCAGCGTGTCTAATGAGGAAGAGGACATCCCACAGCCAGGACAACTCTAATCAGCGTGTCTAATGAGGAAGAGGACATCCCACAGCCAGGACAACTCTAATCAGCGTGTCTAATGAGGAAGAGGACATCCCACAGCCAGGACAACTCTAATCAGCGTGTCTAATGAGGAAGAGGACATCCCACAGCCAGGACAACTCTAATCAGCGTGTCTAATGAGGAAGAGGACATCCCACAGCCAGGACAACTCTCATCAGTGTGTCTAATGAGGAAGGGGACATCCCACAGCCAGGACGACTCTAATCAGTGTGTCTAATGAGGAAGAGGACATCCCACAGCCAGGACAACTCTAATCAGTGTGTCTAATGAGGAAGAGGACATCCCACAGGACAACTCTAATCAGTGTGTCTAATGAGGAAGAGGACATCCCACAGCCAGGACAACTCTAATCAGTGTGTCTAATGAGGAAGAGGACATCCCACAGCCAGGACAACTCTAATCAGTGTGTCTAATGAGGAAGAGGACATCCCACAGCCAGGACAACTCTAATCAGTGTGTCTAATGAGGAAGAGGACATCCCACAGCCAGGACAACTCTAATCAGTGTGTCTAATGAGGAAGAGGACATCCCACAGCCAGGACAACTCTAATCAGTGTGTCTAATGAGGAAGAGGACATCCCACAGCCAGGACAACTCTAATCAGTGTGTCTAATGAGGAAGAGGACATCCCACAGCCAGGACAACTCTAATCAGTGTGTCTAATGAGGAAGAGGACATCCCACAGCCAGGACAACTCTAATCAGCGTGTCTAATGAGGAAGAGGACATCCCACAGCCAGGACGACTCTAATCAGTGTGTCTAATGAGGAAGAGGACATCCCACAGCCAGGACAACTCTAATCAGCGTGTCTAATGAGGAAGAGGACATCCCACAGCCAGGACAACTCTAATCAGTGTGTCTAATGAGGAAGAGGACATCCCACAGCCAGGACGACTCTAATCAGCGTGTCTAATGAGGAAGAGGACATCCCACAGCCAGGACAACTCTAATCAGCGTGTCTAATGAGGAAGAGGACATCCCACAGCCAGGACGACTCTAATCAGCGTGTCTAATGAGGAAGAGGACATCCCACAGCCAGGACGACTCTAATCAGCGTGTCTAATGAGGAAGAGGACATCCCACAGCCAGGACGACTCTAATCAGCGTGTCTGTCCAGTGTAGAAACCTCCTGACTCTTCTCCTCTCTCTGCTCTTGGTTTGTTCCATCGAGGTTTATATGAGTTGTAGCAGCACTAGAGAGGAAGTGTTTGAGTCCAGCGCACAGGAAGTGGTAGCAAACTGTTGACAGATTCTTGTTCACAATATTTATTCTCTATCTATGGTCTCTCTCTCTCTCGACTTCCTCCGAAGTCGGTCCCTCTCCTTGTTCGGCGGTCGACGTCACCGGCCTCCTGGCCATCGCTGATCCTCTTTTCATTTTCCATTGGTTTTGTCTTGTCTTCCTACACACCTGGTTCCAATCCCATTCATTTATTGTTGTGTATTTAACCCTCTGTTTCCCCTCATGTCCTTGTCAGTGATTGTTTGTTTGTATTTTGTTGTTTTGTATTGGTTCTGGTGTGCGATGGGTTTTAAACTCTCTTATCTTATTTTTGTATATTGTAAATGTTTCCAGAGTTTCTTTTATTTTTGATTAAACTGCTCCGTACTTGTTGACCAAGTTCGCTCTCCTGCACCTGACCTCCCTGCCGCCAGCACACACCACATTACACTCTCAATTCAATTACATTCAAGTGGCTTTATTGACATGGGAAACATGTGTTAACATTGCCAAAGCAAGTGAGGTAGATAATATACAAAAGTGAAATAAACAATAAAAATTAACAGTAAACATCACACTCACAGAAGTTCCAAAATAATAAAGATATTTCAGATGTCATATTATGTCTCTATACAGTGTTGTAATGATGTACAAATAGTTAAAGTACAGAAGGGAAAATAAATCAACATAAATATGGGTTATATTTACAATGGTGTTTGTTCTTCACTGGTTGACCTTTTCTTGTGGCAACAGGTCACACATCTTGCCGCTGTGATGGAACACTGTGGTATTTCACAGTGTTCGGCAGGGTAGCCTATTTCACGGGGCGGCAGGGTAGCCTAGTGGTTAGAGCGTTGGACTCATAACCAAAAGGTTGTGAGTTCAAACCCCCGAGCTGACAAGGTACAAATCTGTCATTCTGCCCCTGAACAGGCAGTTAACCCACTGTTCCCAGGCCGTCATTGAAAATAAGAATTTGTTCTTAACTGACTTGCCTGTTTAAATAAAGGTAAAATAAATTTTAAAAAACTTACATTCACCCAGTAGATATGAGAGTTTATCAGAATTGGGTTTGTTTTCTAATTCTTTGTGGATCTGTGTAATCTGAGGGAAATATGTGTCTCTAACCCCAGACCTCACAACCACAAAGGGACATGGGAAATATAACTGATTCAAGTATTTTTAGCCAGATCCTAATTGGGATGTCAAATTTGATCTTCCTTTTAAAGGCATAGAAGGCCATTTTTGCCTTGTCTCTCAGATCGTTCACATCTTTGTGGAAGTTACCTGTGGCGCTGATGTTTAGGTCGAGGTATGTATAGTTTTTTGTGTGCTCTAGGGCAAACGGTGTCTCGATGGAATTTGTATTTGTGGTCCTGGCGACTGGACCTTTTTTGGAACACCATTATTTTGGTCTTACTGGGATTTACTGTCAGGCCCCAGGTCTGTCAGGGCCCAGGTCTCACAGAATCTGTGCAGAAGATCTAGGTGCTGCTGTAGACCCTCCTTGGTTGGTGACAGAAGCACCAGATCATCAGCAAACAGCAGACATTTGACTTCAGATTCTAGTAGGGTGAGGCCGTGTGCTGCAGACTGCTCTAGTGCCCTCGCCAATTCATTGATATATATGTTGAAGAGGATGGGGCTTAAGCTGCATCCCTGTCTCACCCCACGGCCCTGTTGAAATAAAATGTTGTGTTTTTTGCCATTTTTAACCACGCACTTGTTGTTTGTGTACATGGATTTTATAATGCCATTTGTTTTTCCCCCAACACCACTTTCCATCAATTTGTACAGCAGGTCTTCGTGCCAACATGAGTCAAAACAAATATGAAATCAACGAAGCATGAGAAGACTTTGCCTTTGTTTTGGTTGGTTTGTTCGTCAATTAGGGTGTGCAGGGTGAATACATGGTCTGTTGTACGGTAATTTGATAAAAAAAAACAATTTGACATTTGATAGGTACATTGTTTTCACTGAGGAAATGTACGAGTCTGCTGTTAACGATAATGCAGAGGATTTTCCCAGAATGTTTTCTACTTTTGTGGATTGGGGTGATCAGTCCTTGGTTCCAAATATTGGGGAAGATGCCAGAGTTGCGGATGATGTTAAAGAGTTTAAGTTTAGCCAATTGGAATATGTGGTCTGTATATTTGATCATTTCATTGAGGATACCATCAACACCACAGGCCTTTTTGGGTTGGAGGGTTTTTATTTTGTCCTGTAACTCATTCAATGTTATTGGAGAATCCAGTGGGTTCTGGTAGTCTTTAATAGTTGATTCTAAGATCTGTATTTGATCATGTATATGGTTGGATGGGTTTCTCAATTTCTTTGTTATGTTTTTGCATTATTCACCAAACCATTTGTCATTGTTGTTCATTTTCTTATGTTTTCTGCTTGATATTTTTAGATTTGACAGGGAAGCTGAGAGGTGAAATATGCTGTTTAGGTTTTCTACTGCCAAGTTAACACCTTCACTATTTCTTTCTCTCTATATATCTCTCTCTCCTTTCCTCATATCTCTCTCTCCTTTCTTCATATCTTTCTCTCTCCTTTCTTCATATCTTTCTCTCTCCTTTCTTCATATCTTTCTCTCTCCTTTCTTCATATCTCTCTCTCTCCTTTCCTCATTTCTCTCTCTCCTTTCCTCATTTTTCTCTCTCTCCTTTCCTCATCTCTCTCTCTCCTTTCCTCATCTCTCTCCTCTCTTTCTCTCCTTTCCTCATCTCTCTCCTCTCTCTCTCCTTTCCTCATCTCTCTCCTCTCTCTCTCCTTTCCTCATCTCTCTCCTCTCTCTCTCCTTTCCTCATCTCTCTCCTCTCTCTCTCTCCTTTCCTCATCTCTCTCCTCTCTCTCTCTCCTTTCCTCATCTCTCTCCTCTCTCTCTCTCCTTTCCTCATCTCTCTCCTCTCTCTCTCTCCTTTCCTCATCTCTCTCCTCTCTCTCTCTCCTTTCCTCATCTCTCTCCTTTCCTCATCTCTCTCCTTTCCTCATATCTCTCTCCTCACTTCATGGGTGAGAAATGGGTAATCATGTGAGACACACATACACACTATTTTCTTATGAGTCATAACATATTAGAATCCATTCTGTTTTGTTTTTTTCAAAACAAAATGTTATCTTGGCAAGAGAGAGCTGCACATGTTGACTGAGGACGTTAGAAAAGAGACAGAGAGCTTAAAAATAGCTGTTTAAAAATAGCTGGTTGTACATTTAAAGAGAGAACAAAGTGTCACATGGACATTTGGACATTTGGTCCTCAGGGAGAGTCCTACGTCCCCCTCGGAATGCAAATAGATCTCTGTGAACACACACTGGTACAATCGTCTGTTACAGCATGAAATGTAATCACATGACCACGGGACTATTTACATTGACCTTCTCCTCCATTTGTTTTGTAC
Organism: Oncorhynchus masou masou; assembly: GCF_036934945.1. Classification (NCBI taxonomy): domain Eukaryota; kingdom Metazoa; phylum Chordata; class Actinopteri; order Salmoniformes; family Salmonidae; genus Oncorhynchus; species Oncorhynchus masou. The sequence goes on along the minus strand of NC_088238.1, from coordinate 62,394,327 downwards.
ACGGCTGCTACTCCATGTTTATTATCTATGCATAGTCACTTCACCCCTACCTACAAATGACCTCTAACCTGTACCCCCGCACCCTGACTCTGTACCGGTACATCCTGTATATAGCCTCGTTATTCTTATTTTATTGTGTTACTTTTTTAGCATTTTTTACTTTTGTTTTATTTGGTAAATATTTTCTTAACTCTTCCTTGAACTGCACTGTTGGGCTTGTTAGTAAGCATTTCACGATGAGGTCACACTTGTTGTATTCGGCACATGTGAATAATAAAGTTTAATTTGAATAAAGAATAGAAACAGGACATGAGATGCAGTGTGTATTTATTCAGTTCATCTCTTCATTGAATTCTGTGAACACTGATATTCTGTATTATTGGAAAACTACGTGGGGACAAGAGGACAGAGAAAGAGAGTGATTGGAGCAGCAAGCAGGTGAGAAGAGAGAGAGAGAAGCAGGTGACGAGAGAGAGAAGCAGGTGACGAGAGAGAGAAGCAGGTGACGAGAAGAGAGAAGCAGGTGACAAGAGAGAGAAGCAGGTGACAAGAGAGAGAAGCAGGTGACAAGAGAGAGAGAGAAGCAGGTGACAAGAGAGAGAAGCAGGTGACAAGAGAGAGAGAGAGAAGCAGGTGACAAGAGAGAGAGAGAAGCAGGTGACAAGAGAGAGAGAGAAGCAGGTGACAAGAGAGAGAGAGAAGCAGGTGATGTGAGAAGCAGGTGAGAAGAGAGAGAGAAACAGGTAAGTGAGAGAGAGATACAGAATGGAGGGATGAGAGAGGAAGAAGAGAGAGAGGAAGATGTAAGTTGTCATCTCTGAAAGGAGAACAGACTGTCTCTCCTCTTTCTCTCTCAGAAGAGCAATAAACCACAGGTGCTTTCATTAAAGAAAACACAAAACAAATGGCCTCTCACTGTTCTTTCTTATTGAGAGAGAGAGAGAGAGAGAGAGATGGAGAGAGAGATGGAGAGAGAGAGATGGGGAGGGAGAGAGAGAGAGAGAGAGATGGAGAGAGGAGGGAGTGAGAAAGAAAGAAGGAGAGATGGAAACAGTCATTAGAGATGAAAGAGGAAAGGTCTCACCTCATTAACTCTATAATACTGAGAAAATACACATACTAAATAGAACTGTGTGTGTAACTGTGTGTGTGTTTGTACGACAGTGTGTGTGTGTAACAGTGTGTGTGTGTGTGTAACAGTGTGTGTGTAACAGTGTGTGTGTGTGTGTAACAGTGTGTGTGTGTGTGTGTGTGTGTAACAGTGTGTGTTTTTGTACGACAGTGTGTGTGTGTGTGTAACAGTGTGTGTGTGTGTGTGTGTAACAGTGTGTGTGTTTTTGTACGACAGTGTGTGTGTGTGTAACAGTGTGTGTGTGACAGTGTGTGTGTGACAGTGTGTGTGTGTGTAACAGTGTGTGTGTGTGTAACAGTGTGTGTGTGTCTGTGTGTAACAGTGTGTGTGTGTGTGTGTGTGTGTGTGTGTGTAACAGTGTGTGTGTGTGTGTAACAGTGTGTGTGTGTGTAACAGTGTTTGGGTGTGTGTAACAGTGTTTGGGTGTGTGTGTGTAACAGTGTGTGTGTAACAGTGTGTGTGTGTGTAGCAGTGTGTGTGTGTAACAGTGTGTGTGTGTGTGTGTAACAGTGTGTGTGTGTGTAACAGTGTGTGTAACAGTGTGTGTGTGTGTGTGTGTGTGTAACAGTGTGTGTGTGTGTGTGTGTGTGTGTAACAGTGT
>NC_088238.1:62367138-62392094 GCF_036934945.1 Oncorhynchus masou masou | reverse complement strand
TGATATGTCTCTCCATGTTGTAATCACAGTTGATATGTCTCTCCATGTTGTAATCACAGTTGATATGTCTCTCCATGTTGTAATCAGTTGATATGTCTCTGGTTGTAATCAGTTGATATGTTTCTCCATGTTATAACAGTTGATATGTCTCTCCATGTAAAATGTTGATATGTCTCTCCATGTTGTAACAGTTGATATGTCTCTCCATGTTGTAATCACAGTTGATATGTCTCTCCATGTTGTAATCAGTTGATATGTCTCTCCATGTTGTAATCAGTTGATATGTCTCTCCATGTTGTAATAGTTGAATCACAGTTGTAATCAGTTGATATGTCTCTCCATGTTATAATCACAGTTGATATGTCTCTCCATGTTGTAATCACAGTTGATATGTCTCTCCATGTTGTAATCACAGTTGATATGTCTCTCCATGTTGTAATCACAGTTTATATGTCTCTCCATGTTGTAATCACAGTTGATATGTCTCTCCATGTTGTAATCACAGTTGATATGTCTCTCCATGTTGTAATCAGTTGATATGTCTCTCCATGTTGTAATCACAGTTGATATGTCTCTCCATGTTGTAATCACAGTTGATATGTCTCTCCACGTTGAAATCACAGTTGATATGTCTGTCCATGTTGTAATCACAGTTGATATGTCTCTCCATGTTGTAATCAGTTGATATGTCTCTCCATGTTGTAATCACAGTTGATATGTCTCTCCACGTTGTAATCACAGTTGATATGTCTGTCCATGTTGTAATCACAGTTGACATGTCTCTCCATGTTGTAATCACAGTTGATATGTCTCTCCATGTTGTAATCACAGTTGATATGTCTCTCCATGTTGTAATCACAGTTGATATGTCTCTCCACGTTGTAATCACAGTTGATATGTCTGTCCATGTTGTAATCACAGTTGATATGTCTCTCCATGTTGTAATCACAGTTGATATGTCTCTCCATGTTGTAATCACAGTTGATATGTCTCTCCATGTTGTAATCACAGTTGATATGTCTCTCCATGTTGTAATCACAGTTGATATGTCTCTCCATGTTGTAATCACAGTTGATATGTCTCTCCATGTTGTAATCAGAGTTGATATGTCTCTCCATGTTGTAATCACAGTTGATATGTCTCTCCATGTTATAATCAGTTGATATGTCTCTCCATGTTGTAATCAGTTGATATGTCTCTCCATGTTGTAATCACAGTTGATATGTCTCTCCATGTTGTAATCAGTTGATATGTCTCTCCATGTTGTAATCACAGTTGATATGTCTCTCCATGTTGTAATCACAGTTGATATGTCTCTCCACGTTGTAATCACAGTTGATATGTCTCTCCATGTTAAAATCAGTTGATATGTCTCTCCATGTTATAATCAGTTGATATCTCTCTCCATGTTGTAATCACAGTTGATATGTCTCTCCATGTTGTAATCACAGTTGATATGTCTCTCCATGTTATAATCAGTTGATATGTCTCTCCATGTTGTAATCAGTTGATATGTCTCTCCATGTTGTAATCACAGTTGATATGTCTCTCCATGTTGTAATCACAGTTGATATGTCTCTCCACGTTGTAATCACAGTTGATATGTTTCTCCATGTTGTAATCAGTTGATATGTCTCTCCATGTTAAAATCAGTTGATATGTCTCTCCATGTTATAATCAGTTGATATCTCTCTCCATGTTGTAATCACAGTTGATATGTCTCTCTATGTTGTAATCACAGTTGATATGTCTCTCCATGTTGTAATCAGTTGATATGTCTCTCCATGTTGTAATCAGTTGATATGTCTCTCCATGTTGTAATCAGTTGATATGTCTCTCCATGTTGTAATCACAGTTGATATGTCTCTCCATGTTGTAATCACAGTTGATATGTCTCTACATGTTGTAATCACAGTTGATATGTCTGTCCATGTTGTAATCACAGTTGATATGTCTCTCCATGTTATAATCAGTTGATATCTCTCTCCATGTTGTAATCACAGTTGATATGTCTCTCCATGTTGTAATCACAGTTGATATGTCTCTCCATGTTGTAATCACAGTTGATATGTCTCTCCATGTTGTAATCAGTTGATATGTCTCTCCATGTTGTAATCACAGTTGATATGTCTCTCCATGTTGTAATCACAGTTGATATGTCTGTCCATGTTGTAATCACAGTTGATATGTCTCTCCATGTTGTAATCACAGTTGATATGTCTCTCCATGTTGTAATCAGTTGATATGTCTCTCCATGTTGTAATCACAGTTGATATGTCTCTCCATGTTGTAATCAATTGATATGTCTCTCCATGTTGTAATCAGTTGATATGTCTCTCCATGTTGTAATCAGTTGATATGTCTCTCCATGTTGTAATCACAGTTGATATGTCTCTCCATGTTGTAATCAGTTGATATGTCTCTCCATGTTGTAATCACAGTTGATATGTCTCTCCATGTGGTAATCAGTTGATATGTCTCTCCATGTTGTAATCACAGTTGATATGTCTCTCCATGTTGTAATCAGTTGATATGTCTCTCCATGTTGTAATCACAGTTGATATGTCTCTCCATGTTGTAATCACAGTTGATATGTCTGTCCATGTTGTAATCACAGTTGATATGTCTCTCCATGTTGTAATCAGTTGATATGTCTCTCCATGTTGTAATCACAGTTGATATGTCTCTCCATGTTGTAATCAGTTGATATGTCTCTCCATGTTGTAATCAGTTGATATGTCTCTCCATGTTGTAATCAGTTGATATGTCTCTCCATGTTGTAATCAGTTGATATGTCTCTCCATGTTGTAATCACAGTTGATATGTCTCTCCATGTTGTAATCAGTTGATATGTCTCTCCATGTTGTAATCACAGTTGATATGTCTCTCCATGTTGTAATCACAGTTGATATGTCTGTCCATGTTGTAATCACAGTTGATATGTCTCTCCATGTTGTAATCACAGTTGATATGTCTCTCCATGTTGTAATCAGTTGATATGTCTCTCCATGTTGTAATCACAGTTGATATGTCTCTCCATGTTGTAATCAATTGATATGTCTCTCCATGTTGTAATCAGTTGATATGTCTCTCCATGTTGTAATCAGTTGATATGTCTCTCCATGTTGTAATCACAGTTGATATGTCTCTCCATGTTGTAATCACAGTTGATATGTCTCTCCATGTTGTAATCACAGTTGATATGTCTCTCCATGTTGTAATCAGTTGATATGTCTCTCCATGTTGTAATCAGTTGATATGTCTCTCCATGTTGTAATCAGTTGATATGTCTCTCCATGTTGTAATCACAGTTGATATGTCTCTCCATGTTGTAATCACAGTTGATATGTCTCTCCATGTTGTAATCAGTTGATATGTCTCTCCATGTTGTAATCACAGTTGATATGTCTCTCCATGTTGTAATCACAGTTGATATGTCTGTCCATGTTGTAATCACAGTTGATATGTCTGTCCATGTTGTAATCACAGTTGATATGTCTCTCCATGTTGTAATCACAGTTGATATGTCTCTCCATGTTGTAATCACAGTTGATATGTCTCTCCATGTTGTAATCACAGTTGATATGTCTCTCCATGTTGTAATCAGTTGATATGTCTCTCCATGTTGTAATCAGTTGATATGTCTCTCCATGTTGTAATCACAGTTGATATGTCTCTCCATGTTGTAATCTCCGTTGATATGTCTCTCCATGTTATAATCAGTTTATCTCTCTCCATGTTGTAATCACAGTTGATATGTCTCTCCATGTTATAATCACAGTTGATATGTCTCTCAATGTTGTAATCACAGTTGATATGTCTCTCTATGTTGTAATCACAGTTGATATGTCTCTCCATGTTGTAATCAGTTGATATGTCTCTCCATGTTGTAATCACAGTTGATATGTCTCTCCATGTTGTAATCACAGTTGATATGTCTCTACATGTTGTAATCAGTTGATATGTCTCTCCATGTTGTAATCAGTTGATATGTCTCTCCATGTTGTAATCAGTTGATATGTCTCTCCATGTTGTAATCACAGTTGATATGTCTGTCCATGTTGTAATCACAGTTGATATGTCTCTCCATGTTGTAATCACAGTTGATATGTCTCTCCATGTTGTAATCAGTTGATATGTCTCTCCATGTTGTAATCAGTTGATATGTCTCTCCATGTTGTAATCACAGTTGATATGTCTCTCCATGTGGTAATCAGTTGATATGTCTCTCCATGTTGTAATCACAGTTGATATGTCTCTCCATGTTGTAATCAGTTGATATGTCTCTCCATGTTGTAATCACAGTTGATATGTCTCTCCATGTTGTAATCACAGTTGATATGTCTGTCCATGTTGTAATCACAGTTGATATGTCTCTCCATGTTGTAATCAGTTGATATGTCTCTCCATGTTGTAATCACAGTTGATATGTCTCTCCATGTTGTAATCAGTTGATATGTCTCTCCATGTTGTAATCAGTTGATATGTCTCTCCATGTTGTAATCAGTTGATATGTCTCTCCATGTTGTAATCAGTTGATATGTCTCTCCATGTTGTAATCACAGTTGATATGTCTCTCCATGTTGTAATCAGTTGATATGTCTCTCCATGTTGTAATCACAGTTGATATGTCTCTCCATGTTGTAATCACAGTTGATATGTCTGTCCATGTTGTAATCACAGTTGATATGTCTCTCCATGTTGTAATCACAGTTGATATGTCTCTCCATGTTGTAATCAGTTGATATGTCTCTCCATGTTGTAATCACAGTTGATATGTCTCTCCATGTTGTAATCAGTTGATATGTCTCTCCATGTTGTAATCAGTTGATATGTCTCTCCATGTTGTAATCACAGTTGATATGTCTCTCCATGTGGTAATCAGTTGATATGTCTCTCCATGTTGTAATCACAGTTGATATGTCTCTCCATGTTGTAATCAGTTGATATGTCTCTCCATGTTGTAATCACAGTTGATATGTCTCTCCATGTTGTAATCACAGTTGATATGTCTGTCCATGTTGTAATCACAGTTGATATGTCTCTCCATGTTGTAATCAGTTGATATGTCTCTCCATGTTGTAATCACAGTTGATATGTCTCTCCATGTTGTAATCAGTTGATATGTCTCTCCATGTTGTAATCAGTTGATATGTCTCTCCATGTTGTAATCAGTTGATATGTCTCTCCATGTTGTAATCAGTTGATATGTCTCTCCATGTTGTAATCACAGTTGATATGTCTCTCCATGTTGTAATCAGTTGATATGTCTCTCCATGTTGTAATCACAGTTGATATGTCTCTCCATGTTGTAATCACAGTTGATATGTCTGTCCATGTTGTAATCACAGTTGATATGTCTCTCCATGTTGTAATCACAGTTGATATGTCTCTCCATGTTGTAATCAGTTGATATGTCTCTCCATGTTGTAATCACAGTTGATATGTCTCTCCATGTTGTAATCAATTGATATGTCTCTCCATGTTGTAATCAGTTGATATGTCTCTCCATGTTGTAATCAGTTGATATGTCTCTCCATGTTGTAATCACAGTTGATATGTCTCTCCATGTTGTAATCAGTTGATATGTCTCTCCATGTTGTAATCACAGTTGATATGTCTCTCCATGTTGTAATCAGTTGATATGTCTCTCCATGTTGTAATCAGTTGATATGTCTCTCCATGTTGTAATCAGTTGATATGTCTCTCCATGTTGTAATCACAGTTGATATGTCTCTCCATGTTGTAATCACAGTTGATATGTCTCTCCATGTTGTAATCAGTTGATATGTCTCTCCATGTTGTAATCACAGTTGATATGTCTCTCCATGTTGTAATCACAGTTGATATGTCTGTCCATGTTGTAATCACAGTTGATATGTCTGTCCATGTTGTAATCACAGTTGATATGTCTCTCCATGTTGTAATCACAGTTGATATGTCTCTCCATGTTGTAATCACAGTTGATATGTCTCTCCATGTTGTAATCACAGTTGATATGTCTCTCCATGTTGTAATCAGTTGATATGTCTCTCCATGTTGTAATCAGTTGATATGTCTCTCCATGTTGTAATCACAGTTGATATGTCTCTCCATGTTGTAATCTCCGTTGATATGTCTCTCCATGTTATAATCAGTTTATCTCTCTCCATGTTGTAATCACAGTTGATATGTCTCTCCATGTTATAATCACAGTTGATATGTCTCTCAATGTTGTAATCACAGTTGATATGTCTCTCTATGTTGTAATCACAGTTGATATGTCTCTCCATGTTGTAATCAGTTGATATGTCTCTCCATGTTGTAATCAGTTGATATGTCTCTCCATGTTGTAATCAGTTGATATGTCTCTCCATGTTGTAATCACAGTTGATATGTCTCTCCATGTTGTAATCAGTTGATATGTCTCTCCATGTTGTAATCACAGTTGATATGTCTCTCCATGTTGTAATCACAGTTGATATGTCTGTCCATGTTGTAATCACAGTTGATATGTCTCTCCATGTTGTAATCACAGTTGATATGTCTCTCCATGTTGTAATCAGTTGATATGTCTCTCCATGTTGTAATCACAGTTGATATGTCTCTCCATGTTGTAATCAGTTGATATGTCTCTCCATGTTGTAATCAGTTGATATGTCTCTCCATGTTGTAATCACAGTTGATATGTCTCTCCATGTGGTAATCAGTTGATATGTCTCTCCATGTTGTAATCACAGTTGATATGTCTCTCCATGTTGTAATCAGTTGATATGTCTCTCCATGTTGTAATCACAGTTGATATGTCTCTCCATGTTGTAATCACAGTTGATATGTCTGTCCATGTTGTAATCACAGTTGATATGTCTCTCCATGTTGTAATCAGTTGATATGTCTCTCCATGTTGTAATCACAGTTGATATGTCTCTCCATGTTGTAATCAGTTGATATGTCTCTCCATGTTGTAATCAGTTGATATGTCTCTCCATGTTGTAATCAGTTGATATGTCTCTCCATGTTGTAATCAGTTGATATATCTCTCCATGTTGTAATCACAGTTGATATGTCTCTCCATGTTGTAATCAGTTGATATGTCTCTCCATGTTGTAATCACAGTTGATATGTCTCTCCATGTTGTAATCACAGTTGATATGTCTGTCCATGTTGTAATCACAGTTGATATGTCTCTCCATGTTGTAATCACAGTTGATATGTCTCTCCATGTTGTAATCAGTTGATATGTCTCTCCATGTTGTAATCACAGTTGATATGTCTCTCCATGTTGTAATCAGTTGATATGTCTCTCCATGTTGTAATCAGTTGATATGTCTCTCCATGTTGTAATCAGTTGATATGTCTCTCCATGTTGTAATCAGTTGATATGTCTCTCCATGTTGTAATCACAGTTGATATGTCTCTCCATGTTGTAATCAGTTGATATGTCTCTCCATGTTGTAATCACAGTTGATATGTCTCTCCATGTTGTAATCACAGTTGATATGTCTGTCCATGTTGTAATCACAGTTGATATGTCTCTCCATGTTGTAATCACAGTTGATATGTCTCTCCATGTTGTAATCAGTTGATATGTCTCTCCATGTTGTAATCACAGTTGATATGTCTCTCCATGTTGTAATCAATTGATATGTCTCTCCATGTTGTAATCAGTTGATATGTCTCTCCATGTTGTAATCAGTTGATATGTCTCTCCATGTTGTAATCACAGTTGATATGTCTCTCCATGTTGTAATCACAGTTGATATGTCTCTCCATGTTGTAATCACAGTTGATATGTCTCTCCATGTTGTAATCAGTTGATATGTCTCTCCATGTTGTAATCAGTTGATATGTCTCTCCATGTTGTAATCAGTTGATATGTCTCTCCATGTTGTAATCACAGTTGATATGTCTCTCCATGTTGTAATCACAGTTGATATGTCTCTCCATGTTGTAATCAGTTGATATGTCTCTCCATGTTGTAATCACAGTTGATATGTCTCTCCATGTTGTAATCACAGTTGATATGTCTGTCCATGTTGTAATCACAGTTGATATGTCTGTCCATGTTGTAATCACAGTTGATATGTCTCTCCATGTTGTAATCACAGTTGATATGTCTCTCCATGTTGTAATCACAGTTGATATGTCTCTCCATGTTGTAATCACAGTTGATATGTCTCTCCATGTTGTAATCAGTTGATATGTCTCTCCATGTTGTAATCAGTTGATATGTCTCTCCATGTTGTAATCACAGTTGATATGTCTCTCCATGTTGTAATCTCCGTTGATATGTCTCTCCATGTTATAATCAGTTTATCTCTCTCCATGTTGTAATCACAGTTGATATGTCTCTCCATGTTATAATCACAGTTGATATGTCTCTCAATGTTGTAATCACAGTTGATATGTCTCTCATGTTGTAATCACAGTTGATATGTCTCTCCATGTTGTAATCAGTTGATATGTCTCTCCATGTTGTAATCACAGTTGATATGTCTCTCCATGTTGTAATCACAGTTGATATGTCTCTACATGTTGTAATCAGTTGATATGTCTCTCCATGTTGTAATCAGTTGATATGTCTCTCCATGTTGTAATCAGTTGATATGTCTCTCCATGTTGTAATCACAGTTGATATGTCTGTCCATGTTGTAATCACAGTTGATATGTCTCTCCATGTTGTAATCACAGTTGATATGTCTCTCCATGTTGTAATCAGTTGATATGTCTCTCCATGTTGTAATCAGTTGATATGTCTCTCCATGTTGTAATCACAGTTGATATGTCTCTCCATGTGGTAATCAGTTGATATGTCTCTCCATGTTGTAATCACAGTTGATATGTCTCTCCATGTTGTAATCAGTTGATATGTCTCTCCATGTTGTAATCACAGTTGATATGTCTCTCCATGTTGTAATCACAGTTGATATGTCTGTCCATGTTGTAATCACAGTTGATATGTCTCTCCATGTTGTAATCAGTTGATATGTCTCTCCATGTTGTAATCACAGTTGATATGTCTCTCCATGTTGTAATCAGTTGATATGTCTCTCCATGTTGTAATCAGTTGATATGTCTCTCCATGTTGTAATCAGTTGATATGTCTCTCCATGTTGTAATCAGTTGATATGTCTCTCCATGTTGTAATCACAGTTGATATGTCTCTCCATGTTGTAATCAGTTGATATGTCTCTCCATGTTGTAATCACAGTTGATATGTCTCTCCATGTTGTAATCACAGTTGATATGTCTGTCCATGTTGTAATCACAGTTGATATGTCTCTCCATGTTGTAATCACAGTTGATATGTCTCTCCATGTTGTAATCAGTTGATATGTCTCTCCATGTTGTAATCACAGTTGATATGTCTCTCCATGTTGTAATCAGTTGATATGTCTCTCCATGTTGTAATCAGTTGATATGTCTCTCCATGTTGTAATCACAGTTGATATGTCTCTCCATGTGGTAATCAGTTGATATGTCTCTCCATGTTGTAATCACAGTTGATATGTCTCTCCATGTTGTAATCAGTTGATATGTCTCTCCATGTTGTAATCACAGTTGATATGTCTCTCCATGTTGTAATCACAGTTGATATGTCTGTCCATGTTGTAATCACAGTTGATATGTCTCTCCATGTTGTAATCAGTTGATATGTCTCTCCATGTTGTAATCACAGTTGATATGTCTCTCCATGTTGTAATCAGTTGATATGTCTCTCCATGTTGTAATCAGTTGATATGTCTCTCCATGTTGTAATCAGTTGATATGTCTCTCCATGTTGTAATCAGTTGATATGTCTCTCCATGTTGTAATCACAGTTGATATGTCTCTCCATGTTGTAATCAGTTGATATGTCTCTCCATGTTGTAATCACAGTTGATATGTCTCTCCATGTTGTAATCACAGTTGATATGTCTGTCCATGTTGTAATCACAGTTGATATGTCTCTCCATGTTGTAATCACAGTTGATATGTCTCTCCATGTTGTAATCAGTTGATATGTCTCTCCATGTTGTAATCACAGTTGATATGTCTCTCCATGTTGTAATCAATTGATATGTCTCTCCATGTTGTAATCAGTTGATATGTCTCTCCATGTTGTAATCAGTTGATATGTCTCTCCATGTTGTAATCACAGTTGATATGTCTCTCCATGTTGTAATCAGTTGATATGTCTCTCCATGTTGTAATCACAGTTGATATGTCTCTCCATGTTGTAATCAGTTGATATGTCTCTCCATGTTGTAATCAGTTGATATGTCTCTCCATGTTGTAATCAGTTGATATGTCTCTCCATGTTGTAATCACAGTTGATATGTCTCTCCATGTTGTAATCACAGTTGATATGTCTCTCCATGTTGTAATCAGTTGATATGTCTCTCCATGTTGTAATCACAGTTGATATGTCTCTCCATGTTGTAATCACAGTTGATATGTCTGTCCATGTTGTAATCACAGTTGATATGTCTGTCCATGTTGTAATCACAGTTGATATGTCTCTCCATGTTGTAATCACAGTTGATATGTCTCTCCATGTTGTAATCACAGTTGATATGTCTCTCCATGTTGTAATCACAGTTGATATGTCTCTCCATGTTGTAATCAGTTGATATGTCTCTCCATGTTGTAATCAGTTGATATGTCTCTCCATGTTGTAATCACAGTTGATATGTCTCTCCATGTTGTAATCTCCGTTGATATGTCTCTCCATGTTATAATCAGTTTATCTCTCTCCATGTTGTAATCACAGTTGATATGTCTCTCCATGTTATAATCACAGTTGATATGTCTCTCAATGTTGTAATCACAGTTGATATGTCTCTCTATGTTGTAATCACAGTTGATATGTCTCTCCATGTTGTAATCAGTTGATATGTCTCTCCATGTTGTAATCAGTTGATATGTCTCTCCATGTTGTAATCAGTTGATATGTCTCTCCATGTTGTAATCACAGTTGATATGTCTCTCCATGTTGTAATCAGTTGATATGTCTCTCCATGTTGTAATCACAGTTGATATGTCTCTCCATGTTGTAATCACAGTTGATATGTCTGTCCATGTTGTAATCACAGTTGATATGTCTCTCCATGTTGTAATCACAGTTGATATGTCTCTCCATGTTGTAATCAGTTGATATGTCTCTCCATGTTGTAATCACAGTTGATATGTCTCTCCATGTTGTAATCAGTTGATATGTCTCTCCATGTTGTAATCAGTTGATATGTCTCTCCATGTTGTAATCACAGTTGATATGTCTCTCCATGTGGTAATCAGTTGATATGTCTCTCCATGTTGTAATCACAGTTGATATGTCTCTCCATGTTGTAATCAGTTGATATGTCTCTCCATGTTGTAATCACAGTTGATATGTCTCTCCATGTTGTAATCACAGTTGATATGTCTGTCCATGTTGTAATCACAGTTGATATGTCTCTCCATGTTGTAATCAGTTGATATGTCTCTCCATGTTGTAATCACAGTTGATATGTCTCTCCATGTTGTAATCAGTTGATATGTCTCTCCATGTTGTAATCAGTTGATATGTCTCTCCATGTTGTAATCAGTTGATATGTCTCCATGTTGTAATCAGTTGATATGTCTCTCCATGTTGTAATCACAGTTGATATGTCTCTCCATGTTGTAATCAGTTGATATGTCTCTCCATGTTGTAATCACAGTTGATATGTCTCTCCATGTTGTAATCACAGTTGATATGTCTGTCCATGTTGTAATCACAGTTGATATGTCTCTCCATGTTGTAATCACAGTTGATATGTCTCTCCATGTTGTAATCAGTTGATATGTCTCTCCATGTTGTAATCACAGTTGATATGTCTCTCCATGTTGTAATCAATTGATATGTCTCTCCATGTTGTAATCAGTTGATATGTCTCTCCATGTTGTAATCAGTTGATATGTCTCTCCATGTTGTAATCACAGTTGATATGTCTCTCCATGTTGTAATCAGTTGATATGTCTCTCCATGTTGTAATCACAGTTGATATGTCTCTCCATGTTGTAATCAGTTGATATGTCTCTCCATGTTGTAATCAGTTGATATGTCTCTCCATGTTGTAATCAGTTGATATGTCTCTCCATGTTGTAATCACAGTTGATATGTCTCTCCATGTTGTAATCACAGTTGATATGTCTCTCCATGTTGTAATCAGTTGATATGTCTCTCCATGTTGTAATCACAGTTGATATGTCTCTCCATGTTGTAATCACAGTTGATATGTCTGCCCATGTTGTAATCACAGTTGATATGTCTGTCCATGTTGTAATCACAGTTGATATGTCTCTCCATGTTGTAATCACAGTTGATATGTCTCTCCATGTTGTAATCACAGTTGATATGTCTCTCCATGTTGTAATCACAGTTGATATGTCTCTCCATGTTGTAATCAGTTGATATGTCTCTCCATGTTGTAATCAGTTGATATGTCTCTCCATGTTGTAATCACAGTTGATATGTCTCTCCATGTTGTAATCCGTTGATATGTCTCTCCATGTTATAATCAGTTTATCTCTCTCCATGTTGTAATCACAGTTGATATGTCTCTCCATGTTATAATCACAGTTGATATGTCTCTCAATGTTGTAATCACAGTTGATATGTCTCTCTATGTTGTAATCACAGTTGATATGTCTCTCCATGTTGTAATCAGTTGATATGTCTCTCCATGTTGTAATCACAGTTGATATGTCTCTCCATGTTGTAATCACAGTTGATATGTCTCTACATGTTGTAATCGTTGTAATCAGTTGATATGTCTCTCCATGTTGTAATCAGTTGATATGTCTCTCCATGTTGTAATCACAGTTGATATGTCTCTCCATGTTGTAATCACAGTTGATATGTCTGTCCATGTTGTAATCACAGTTGATATGTCTCTCCATGTTGTAATCACAGTTGATATGTCTCTCCATGTTGTAATCACAGTTGATATGTCTCTCCATGTTGTAATCACAGTTGATATGTCTCTCCATGTTGTAATCAGTTGATATGTCTGTCCATGTTGTAATCACAGTTGATATGTCTCTCCATGTTATAATCAGTTGATATGTCTATCCATGTTGTAATCAGTTGATATGTCTCTTCATGTTGTAATCACAGTTGATATGTCTCTCCATGTTGTAATCACAGTTGATATGTCTCTCCATGTTGTAATCACAGTTGATATGTCTCTCCATGTTGTAATCAGTTGATATGTCTCTCCATGTTGTAATCAGTTGATATGTATCTCCATGTTGTAATCAGTTGATATGTCTCTCCATGTTGTAATCACAGTTGATATGTCTCTCCATGTTGTAATCACAGTTGATATGTCTCTCCATGTTATAATCAGTTGATATGTCTCTCCATGTTGTAATCAGTTGATATGTCTCTCCATGTTGTAATCAGTTGATATGTCTCTCCATGTTGTAATCAGTTGATATGTCTCTCCATGTTGTAATCAGTTGATATGTCTCTCCATGTTGTAATCACAGTTGATATGTCTCTCCATGTTGTAATCACAGTTGATATGTCTCTCCATGTTATAATCAGTTGATATGTCTCTCCATGTTGTAATCAGTTGATATGTCTCTCCATGTTGTAATCAGTTGATATGTCTCTCCATGTTGTAATCAGTTGATATGTCTCTCCATGTTGTAATCAGTTGATATGTCTCTCCATGTTGTAATCACAGTTGATATGTCTCTCCATGTTATAATCAGTTGATATGTCTCTCCATGTTGTAATCACAGTTGATATGTCTCTCCATGTTGTAATCAGTTGATATGTCTCTCCATGTTGTAATCACAGTTGATATGTCTCTCCATGTTGTAATCAGTTGATATGTCTCTCCATGTTGTAATCACAGTTGATATGTCTCTCCATGTTGTAATCACAGTTGATATGTCTGTCCATGTTGTAATCACAGTTGATATGTCTCTCCATGTTGTAATCCCAGTTGATATGTCTCTCCATGTTGTAATCAGTTGATATGTCTCTCCATGTTGTAATCAGTTGATATGTCTCTCCATGTTGTAATCACAGTTGATATGTCTCTCCATGTTGTAATCAGTTGATATGTCTCTCCATGTTGTAATCACAGTTGATATGTCTCTCCATGTTGTAATCAGTTGATATGTCTCTCCATGTTGTAATCACAGTTGATATGTCTCTCCATGTTGTAATCAGTTGATATGTCTCTCCATGTTGTAATCAGTTGATATGTCTCTCCATGTTGTAATCACAGTTGATATGTCTCTCCATGTTATAATCAGTTGATATGTCTCTCCATGTTGTAATCACAGTTGATATGTCTCTCCATGTTGTAATCAGTTGATATGTCTCTCCATGTTGTAATCAGTTGATATGTCTCTCCATGTTGTAATCAGTTGATATGTCTCTCCATGTTGTAATCAGTTGATATGTCTCTCCATGTTGTAATCACAGTTGATATGTCTCTCCATGTTGTAATCACAGTTGATATGTCTCTCCATGTTGTTATCACAGTTGTTTAGACCAATGAGACAGAACAAGAAAACAACATGGAGGAGGAGAGAAGGACATTATCCCTCTCTAAATGTAGTACTCACAGTGAAAACAACATGGAGAGAAGATAAATATATACAGTATATTCCTTTAGTACTCACAGTGACAACAACATGGAGAGAAGATAAATATATACAGTATATTCCTTTAGTACTCACAGTGAAAACAACATGGAGAGAAGATAAATACATACAGTATATTCCTTTAGTACTCACAGTGACAACAACATGGAGAGAAGATAAATATATACAGTATATTCCTTTAGTACTCACAGTGACAACAACATGGAGAGAAGATAAATATATACAGTATAATCCTTTAGTACTCACAGTGACAACAACATGGAGAGAAGATAAATATGTACAGTATATTCCTTTAGTACTCACAGTGACAACAACATGGAGAGAAGATCAATATATACAGTATATTCCTTTAGTACTCACAGTGACAACAACATGGAGAGAAGATAAATATATACAGTATATTCCTTTAGTACTCACAGTGACAACAACATGGAGAGAAGATAAATATATACAGTATATTCCTTTAGTACTCACAGTGACAACAACATGGAGAGAAGATAAATATATACAGTATATTCCTTTAGTACTCACAGTGACAACAACATGGAGAGAAGATAAATATATACAGTATAATCCTTTAGTACTCACAGTGACAACAACATGGAGAGAAGATAAATATATACAGTATATTCCTTTAGTACTCACAGTGAAAACAACATGGAGAGAAGGTAAATATATACAGTATATTCCTTTAGTACTCACAGTGACAACAACATGGAGAGAAGATAAATATATACAGTATATTCCTTTAGTACTCACAGTGACAACAACATGGAGAGAAGATAAATATATACAGTATAATCCTTTAGTACTCACAGTGACAACAACATGGAGAGAAGATAAATATATACAGTATATTCCTTTAGTACTCACAGTGAAAACAACATGGAGAGAAGGTAAATATATACATTATATTCCTTTAGTACTCACAGTGACAACAACATGGAGAGAAGATAAATACATACAGTATATTCCTTTAGTACTCACAGTGACAACAACATGGAGAGAAGATAAATATATACAGTATAATCCTTTAGTACTCACAGTGAAAACAACATGGAGAGAAGATAAATATATACAGTATATTCCTTTAGTACTCACAGTGAAAACAACATGGAGAGAAGATAAATATATACAGTATATTCCTTTAGTACTCACAGTGACAACAACATGAAGAGAAGATAAATATATACAGTATATTCCTTTAGTACTCACAGTGAAAACAACATGGAGAGAAGATAAATATATACAGTATATTCCTTTAGTACTCACAGTGACAACAACATGAAGAGAAGATAAATATATACAGTATATTCCTTTAGTACTCACAGTGAAAACAACATGGAGAGAAGATAAATACATACAGTATATTCCTTTAGTACTCACAGTGACAACAACATGGAGAGAAGATAAATATATACAGTATATTCCTTTAGTACTCACAGTGACAACAACATGGAGAGAAGATAAATATATACAGTATATTCCTTTAGTACTCACAGTGACAACAACATGGAGAGAAGATAAATATATACAGTATAATCCTTTAGTACTCACAGTGACAACAACATGGAGAGAAGATAAATATATACAGTATATTCCTTTAGTACTCACAGTGAAAACAACATGGAGAGAAGGTAAATATATACAGTATATTCCTTTAGTACTCACAGTGACAACAACATGGAGAGAAGATAAATATATACAGTATATTCCTTTAGTACTCACAGTGACAACAACATGGAGAGAAGATAAATATATAGAGTATAATCCTTTAGTACTCACGGTTGGCCAGTAGTTGTTTCTGTAGTGAGTTCACCTGGTTGTTAAGACTCTGTTGTCCCCCCATCCCTATTCTGCCCACCCCACCACCTCCAGACAGGGGCGACACCAGCCTCTCCTTATCCCAGGAACACTCACTCCCTCCTTGGGAGAAAAACAGGCACACAGGGGGGGGGGGACTTCCATGAACCAGATACTACAGGAGACCGCCAGCTCATTCAGTTGCATTGTTTCTCATCCTGATGTGAAATACGGACATAACTTTGATCTTTAACAATGCAAACACTTGACTTAAAGCATTCAGGTATAACGAACCCTCATAGCAGTGCCTCAACCCTCATAGTGACTCATCCCTCATAGTGACTCATCCCTCATAGTGACTCAACCCTCACAGCAGAGACTCAGCCCTCACAGCAATGACTAAACCCTCACAGCGGTGACTAAACCCTCACAGCGGTGACTAAACCCTCACAGCGGTGACTAAACCCTCACAGCGGTGACTAAACCCTCACAGCGGTGACTCAACCCTCACAGCGGTGACTCAACCCTCACAGCAGTGCCTCAACCCTCACAGCAGTGACTCAACCCTCACAGCAGTGCATCAACCCTCACAGCAGTGCATCAACCCTCACAGCGGTGACTCAACCCTCACAGCGGTGACTCAACCCTCACAGCGGTGACTAAACCCTCACAGCGGTGACTAAACCCTCACAGCGGTGACTCAACCCTCACAGCAGTGCCTCAACCCTCACAGCAGTGCCTCAAACCTCACAGCAGTGCCTCAACCCTCACAGCAGTGCATCAACCCTCACAGCGGTGACTCAACCCTCACAGCGGTGACTCAACCCTCACAGCGGTGACTCAACCCTCACAGCGGTGACTCAACCCTCACAGCGGTGACTCAACCCTCACAGCAGTGCATCAACCCTCACAGCAGTGCCTCAAACCTCACAGCAGTGCCTCAACCCTCACAGCGGTGCCTCAACCCTCACAGCGGTGACTCAACCCTCACAGCGGTGACTCAACCCTCACAGCAGTGCCTCAAACCTCACAGCAGTGCCTCAACCCTCACAGCAGTGCCTCAAACCTCACAGCAGTGCCTCAACCCTCACAGCAGTGCATCAACCCTCACAGCAGTGCCTCAACCCTCACAGCAGTGCCTCAACCCTCACAGCAGTGCCTCAACCCTCATTTCCCACATTTTGTTACGTTACAGCCTTTTTATAAAATTGATTAAATATTTGATTTCCCTCAGCAATCGACAAACAATACCCCATAATGACATCACAATATTCCATAATGACATCACAATACCCCATAATGACATCACAATACCCCATAATGACATCACAATACCCCATAATGACAAAGCCAAAACAAATTTAGACATTATTGCAAATGTATAAAAACAATAAAAAACAGAAAGACAGGATTGTGTCGAGGCACAGATCTGGGGAAGGGGACCAAAGCACTTCTGCAGCATTGAAGTTCCCCAAGAACACAGGGGCCTCCATCAATGGATTAAGTTTGGAACCATCAAGACTCTTCCTAGAGCTGGCCGCCCGGCCAAACTGAGCAATCGGGGGAGAAGGGCCTTGGTCAGGGAGGTGACCAAGAACCAGATGGTCCCTCTGACAGAGCTCTAAAGTTCCTCTGTGGAGAAGGAGGAACCTTCCAGAAGAACAACCATCTCTGCAGCACTCCACCAATCAGGCCTTTATGGTAGAGTGGCCTGGCAGAAGCCACTCCTCAGTGAAAGGCACATGACAGCCCGCTTGGAGTTTGCCAAAAGGCACCTAAAGACTCTCAGACCATGAGAAACAAGATTCTCTGCTCTGATAAAACCAATATTGAACTCTATGGCCTGAATGCCAAGGGTCACATCTGAAGGAAACCTGGCACCATCCCTACGGTGAAGCATGGTGGTGGCAGCATCATGCTGTGGGGATGTTTTTCAGCGACAGGGACTGGGAGACTAGTCAGGATCGAGGGATGAACGCAGCAAAGTACAGAGAGATCCTTTATGAAAACCTTCTCTCTCTCCACACACACTGATTCTCTATTTCTCACACACACCTCCCAGTCTTACCTATGTGAGACAGCATGCCAGGTGACAGCAGGCCGTGAACCCCAGGATGAGGATGCCTGGAGCTTTCCGGAATCCCACCCCCAACAGAGTGCTTTGGAGGCCGGCCCGGACGAGAGCTGAGAGAGAGGGGGGGAGAATGAACATTTGTGACAAAAGAAAGACTTGACAAATTAAAGGACAGACACGAACACACGAACACACACACACACACAGAGACACAGAGGGGGAGAGGAGGAGAGAGAGAGATGGGGGAGAGAGAGAGCGAGAGAGAGAGAGGGGGGGAGGAGAGAGAGAGAGAGAGGAAGAGGGGGGAGAGGAGGAGAGAGAGAGAGATGGGGAGAGAGGGGGAGAGAGAGAGAGAGAGAGAGAGAGAGGGGGAGAGAGAGGGGGGGAGAGGAGGAGAGAGAGAGAGAGAGAGAGGGGGAGAGGAGGTGAGAGAGAGAGAGGGGGAGAGGGAGGAGAGAGAGAGAGGGGGAGAGGGAGGAGAGAGAGAGAGAGAGAGAGAGAGAGAGAGGGGGAGAGGAGGAGAGAGAGAGAGAGAGGGGGAGAGGAGGAGAGAGAGATAGAGAGAGGGGGAGAGAGAGAGAGAGGGGAGAGGAGGAGAGAGAGAGGGAGAGAGAGAGAGAGAGAGAGGGGAGAGGAGGAGAGAGAGAGAGAGAGGGGGAGAGGAGGAGGAGAGAGAGAGGGGGAGAGGAGGAGAGAGAGAGAGAGGGGGGAGAGGAGGAGAGAGAGAGAGAGAGAGAGAGGGGGAGAGGAGGAGAGAGAGAGGGGGGGGGAGGAGGAGAGAGAGAGAGAGGGGGAGAGGAGGAGAGAGAGAGAGGGGGGGAGAGGAGAGAGAGAGAAAGAGAAGGGGGGAGAGGAGGAGGAGAGAGAGAGAGAGAAGGAGAGAGACAGAGGGGGGAGAGAGAGAGAGAGAGAGAGGGGGGAGAGGAGAGAGAGAGAGAGAGAGAGAGAGAGAGAGAGAGAGGGGGGAGAGAGAGAGGGGGGGAGGAGGAGAGAGAGAGAGGGGGAGAGAGAGAGAGAGAGAGAGAGAGAGAGAGAGAGGGGGGGAGAGGAGGAGACTGGATCCTCCAAATGTATTAACTGAACTACAAAATACAACCATCCAAGCAAATTCCAATTAATTCAACTCTTCAACTCTTTAACATTATCCTCAGCTCTGGCATCTTCCCCAATATTTGGAACCGAGGACTGATCACCCCAATCCACAAAAGTGGAGACAAATTTGACCCCAATAACTACTGTGGAATATGCATCAACAGCAACCTTGGGAAAATCCTCTGCATTATCATTAACAGCAGACTCGTACACTTCCTCAATGAAAACAATGTACTGAGCAAATGTCAAATTGGCTTTTTACCAAATGACCATACGACAGACCACGTATTCACCCTGCACAGCCTAATTGACGAACAAACCAACCAAAACAAAGGCAAAGTCTTCTCATGCTTCGTTGATTTCATATTTGTTTTGACTCATGTTGGCACGAAGACCTGCTGTACAAATTGATGGAAAGTGGTGTTGGGGGAAAAACAAATGGCATTATAAAATCCATGTACACAAACAACAAGTGTGTGGTTACAAATGGCAAAAAACACACATTTTTTTCAACAGGGCCGTGGGGTGAGATGAATTGGCGAGGGCACTAGAGCAGTCTGCAGCACCGGGCCTCACCCTACTAGAATCTGAAGTCAAATGTCTACTGATGATCTGGTGCTTCTGTCACCAACCAAGGAGGGCCTACAGCAGCACCTAGATCTTCTGCACAGATTCTGTGAGACCTGGGCCCTGACAGACCTGGGCCCTGACAGTCCTGGACCCTGACAGTAAATCTCAGTAAGACCAAAATAATGGTGTTCCAAAAAAGGTCCAGTCACCAGGACCACAAATACAAATTCCATCTAGACACCGCTGCCCTAGAGCACACAAACAACTATACATACCTTGGCCTAAACATCAGCGCCACAGGTAACTTCCACAAAGCTGTGAACGATCTGAGAGACAAGGCAAGAAGGGCCTTCTACGCCATCAAAAGGAACATAAAATTCAACATATAAATTAGGATTTGGCTAAAAATACTTGAATCAGTTATAGAACCCATTGCACTTTATGGTTGTGAGGTCTGGGGTCCGTTCACCAACCAAGAATTCACAAAATGGGACAAACACCAAATTGAGACTGGATGCAGAATTCTGCAAAAATATCCTCCGTGTACAACGTAGAACACCAAATAATGCAGAGCAGAATTAGGCCGATACCCGCTAATTATCAAAATCCAGAAAAGAGCCGTTAAATTCTACAACCACCTAAAACGAAACGATTCCCAAACCTTCCATAACAAAGCCATCACCTACAGAGAGATTAACCTGGAGAAGAGTCCCCTAAACTAGCTGGTCCTGGGGCTCTGTTCACAAACACAAACACACCCCACAGAGCCCCAGAACAGCAGCACAATTAGATCCAAACCAAATCATGAGAAAACAAAAAGATAATTACTTGACACATTGGAAAGAATTAACAAAAAAATAGAGCAAACTAAACTAAACTAGAATGCTGTTTGTCCCTAAACAGAGAGTACACAGCGGCAGATATTTGTTTTGTTTTTGACCTTTATTTATCTTTATTTACCTTTACCTTTATTTAACCTTTATTTAACAAGTCAGTTAAGAATACCTGACCACTGTAACTGACCCAAACTTAAGGAAAGCTTTGACTATGTACAGACTCAGTGAGCATAGCCTTGCTATTGAGAAAGGCCGCCGTAGGCAGACATGGCTCTCAAGAGAAGACAGGCTATGTGCTCACTGCCCACAACATGAGGTGGAAACTGAGCTGTACTTCCTAACCTTCTGTCCAATGTATGACCATATTAGAGAGACATATTTCCCTCAGATTACACAGATCCACAAAGAATTAGAAAACAAACCCAATTTTGATAAACTTCACAGTGTGACATCACAGCAGCAAGATATGTTACCTGTTGCCACGAGAAAAGGGCAACCAGTGAAGAACAAACACCATTGTAAATACAACCCATATTTATGTTGATTTATTTTCCCTTTTGTACTTTAACTATTTGTACATCATTACAACACTGTATATATACATAATAGGACTTGTAATGTCTTTATTATTTTGGAACTTCTTTGAGTGTAATGTTTACTGTTCATTTTTATTGTTTATTTCACTTTTGTTTATTATTTACTTCACTTGCTTTGGCAACGTAAAGATATGTTTCCCATGTCAATAAAGCGCCGTAAATTGAGAAGAAAGAGATGAGAGAGAAGACAATCCCTTGCATCACTCCTGTTTTTTCAGCCACTGCTCTATCTGTCCTGAGTTTCATTCTCTATCTGAGATTATCTGAGCTCTATCTGCCCTGTGTTTCATTCTCTATCTGAGATTATCTGAGCTCTATCTGTCCTGAGTTTCATTCTCTATCTGAGATTATCTGAGCTCTATCTGCCCTGTGTTTCATTCTCTATCTGAGATTATCTGAGCTCTATCTGTCCTGTGTTTCATTCTCTATCTGAGATTATCTGAGCTCTATCTGTCCTGAGTTTCATTCTCTATCTGAGATTATCCACTGCTCTATCTGTCCTGAGTTTCATTATCTATCTGAGATTATCTGAGCTCTATCTGTCCTGAGTTTCATTCTCTATCTGAGATTATCTGAGCTCTATCTGTCCTGTGTTTCATTCTCTATCTGAGCTCTATCTGTCCTGTGTTTCATTCTCTATCTGAGATTATCTGAGCTCTATCTGTCCTGAGTTTCATTCTCTATCTGAGATTATCTGAGCTCTATCTGTCCTGTGTTTCATTCTCTATCTGAGATTATCTGAGCTCTATCTGTCCTGTGTTTCATTCTCTATCTGAGATTATCTGAGCTCTATCTGTCCTGTGTTTCATTCTCTATCTGAGATTATCTGAGCTCTATCTGTCCTGTGTTTCATTCTCTATCTGAGATTATCTGAGCTCTATCTGTCCTGTGTTTCATTCTCTATCTGAGATTATCTGAGCTCTATCTGTCCTGTGTTTCATTCTCTATCTGAGATTATCTGAGCTCTATCTGTCCTGTGTTTCATTCTCTATCTGAGATTATCTGAGCTCTATCTGTCCTGTGTTTCATTCTCTATCTGAGATTATCTGAGCTCTATCTGTCCTGTGTTTCATTCTCTATCTGAGATTATCTGAGCTCTATCTGTCCTGTGTTTCATTCTCTATCTGAGATTATCTGAGCTCTATCTGTCCTGTGTTTCATTCTCTATCTGAGATTATCTGAGCTCTATCTGTCCTGTGTTTCATTCTCTATCTGAGCTCTATCTGTTCTGTGTTTCATTCTCTATCTGAGATTATCTGAGCTCTATCTGTCCTGAGTTTCATTCTCTATCTGAGATTATCCACTGCTCTATCTGTCCTGTGTTTCATTCTCTATCTGAGATTATCTGAGCTCTATCTGTCCTGTGTTTCATTCTCTATCTGAGATTATCTGAGCTCTATCTGTCCTGAGTTTCATTCTCTATCTGAGATTATCCACTGCTCTATCTGTCCTGTGTTTCATTCTCTATCTGAGATTACCCGCTCTTCTATCTGCCCTGTGTTTCATTCTCTATCTGAGATTATCCACTGCTCTATCTGTCCTGTGTTTCATTCTCTATCTGAGATTACCCGCTCTTCTATCTGCCCTGTGTTTCATTCTCTATCTGATATTATCCACTGCTCTATCTGTCCTGTGTTTCATTCTCTATCTGCGATTATCCACTGCTCTATCTGTCCTGTGTATCTCTCTCTCTTTCTCACCATCCATTTATCCCTCCCTCTCTCTCTCTCCTTCTCACCATCCATTTATCCCTCCCTCTCTCTCTCTCCTTCTCACCATCCATTTATCCCTCCCTCTCTCTCTCCTTCTCACCATCCATTTATCCCTCCCTCTCTCTCTCTCCTTCTCACCATCCATTTATCCCTCCCTCTCTCTCCTTCTCACCATCCATTTATCCCTCCCTCTCTCTCTCCTTCTCACCATCCATGTATCCCTCCCTCTCTCTCTCCTTCTCACCATCCATTTATCCCTCCCTCTCTCTCTCCTTCTCACCATCTCTCTCTCTCTCTCCCTCCTTCTCACCATCTCTCTCCCTCTCTCCCTCCATCTTTCGCTCTCTCTCTCCATCCATCCATCCCGCTCTCTCTCTAGTGTATATAATGTAAATGATGTGCTATTGTTAGTTCCTGTCATCCCAAGGACACCTCCCTCTTCTCTCCCTCATCTTTTTTCTGATTATATTCTTCCCTCTCTCTCTATCTCTATCTCTCTCTCTCTCATTCTCTCTGTCTCTCTGTTGCTCTCTCTCTCTGTTGCTCTCTCTCTCCTGCTCTCTCTCTGCCTCTCTCTCTCTCTCTCTCTGCCTTTCTCTCCATCTCTCTCTCTGTCTCTCTGCCTCTCTCTCTGTTGCTCTCCCTCTCTCTCTCCCGCTCTCTCTCTGCCTCTGTCTCTCTCTCTCTGCCTCTCTCTCTCTCTCTGCCTCTCTCTCTCTCTCTGCCTCTCTCTCATCCTCCTTTGTTTCCCACACTCCTTCTCTTCCTGACTTTCTTCTTCTTCTTTCCCTTCCTTCATACGTTCTTCTTCTCTCCTTCCTCTCCCTCTCTTTTCTTTCACTTTTCTGCTTTGACAAACAGAGGACACCTGCAAACCAATAAAACATCCTCTTCAACAGCTGGAGTGTGCAAAGCGCAAAGTCAGCAGAAACAGGCATGACACCCTCTGAGCCGGACAGGAATGTCAGAGAGAGAACAGGAGAGAGAGAGAGAGAGAGAGAGAGAGAGAGCAACAGAGAGACAGAGAAAGAGAGAGAGCAACAGAGAGACAGAGAAGAGAGACAGAGAGAGAGAGAGAGAGAGAGAGAGAGAGAGAGAGAGAGAGAGGGGGAGAGAAACAGAGCTAGAGAGAGAGAGAGAGTGAGAGCAACAGAGAGACAGAGACAGAGAGAGAGAGAGAGAGAGAGACAGAGAGAAACAGAGAGAGCGAGAGAGGGGGAGAGAAACAGAGAGAGAGAGAGCAACAGAGAAACATAGAAGAGAGACAGAGAGAGAGAGAGAGAGAGCAACAGAGAGACAGAGAAGAGAGACAGAGAGAGAGAGAGAGACAGAGAGAGAGAGAGGGGGAGAGAAACAGAGAGAGAGAGCAACAGAGAGACAGAGACAGAGAGAGAGAGAGAGAGAGAGAGAGAGAGAGAGAGACAGAGAGAAACAGAGAGAGCGAGAGAGGGGGAGAGTAACGGAGAGAGAGAGAGCAACAGAGAAACATAGAAGAGAGACAGAGACAGAGAAAGAGAGAGAGAGAGAGCAACAGAGAGACAGAGAAAGATAGACAGAGACATAAGAGAGGGAGAACAGAAGAGAGAGAGAACAGAAGAGAGAGAGAACAGTAGAGAGAGACACAGAGAGAGAGAGAGAGAGAGAGAGAGAGACACACAGAGAGAGA
>NC_088238.1:62352138-62364638 GCF_036934945.1 Oncorhynchus masou masou | reverse complement strand
CAATACTGTCCATTAGGGGCAACGTGAGCACCTATTACCATCTAGTAGGGAGATGTCTTCAATACTGTCCACTAGGGGCAACGTGAGCACCTATTACCATCTAGTAGGGAGATGTCTTCAATACTGTCCACTAGGGGCAACGTGAACACCTATTACCATCTAGTAGGGAGATGTCTTCAATACTGTCCACTAGGGGCAACGTGAACACCTATTACCATCTAGTCGGGAGATGTCTTCAATACTGTCCACTAGGGGCAACGTGAACACCTATTACCATCTAGTAGGGAGATGTCTTCAATACTGTCCACTAGGGGCAACGTGAGCACCTATTACCATCTAGTAGGGAGATGTCTTCAATACTGTCCACTAGGGGCAACGTGAACACCTATTACCATCTAGTAGGGAGATGTCTTCAATACTGTCCACTAGGGCAACGTGAGCACCTATTACCATCTAGTAGGGAGATGTCTTCAATACTGTCCACTAGGGGCAACGTGAGCACCTATTACCATCTAGTAGGGAGATGTCTTCAATACTGTCCACTAGGGGCAACGTGAACACCTATTACCATCTAGTAGGGAGATGTCTTCAATACTGTCCACTAGGGGCAACGTGAACACCTATTACCATCTAGTAGGGAGATGTCTTCAATACTGTCCACTAGGGGCAACGTGAGCACCTATTACCATCTAGTAGGGAGATGTCTTCAATACTGTCCACTAGGGGCAACGTGAGCACCTATTACCATCTAGTAGGGAGATGTCTTCAATACTGTCCACTAGGGACAACGTGAACACCTATTACCATCTAGTAGGGAGATGTCTTCAATACTGTCCACTAGGGGCAACGTGAACACCTATTACCATCTAGTAGGGAGATGTCTTCAATACTGTCCACTAGGGGCAACGTGAGCACCTATTACCATCTAGTAGGGAGATGTCTTCAATACTGTCCACTAGGGGCAACGTGAACACCTATTACCATCTAGTAGGGAGATGTCTTCAATACTGTCCACTAGGGGCAACGTGAACACCTATTACCATCTAGTAGGGAGATGTCTTCAATACTGTCCACTAGGGGCAACGTGAGCACCTATTACCATCTAGTAGGGAGATGTCTTCAATACTGTCCACTAGGGGCAACGTGAGCACCTATTACCATCTAGTAGGGAGATGTCTTCAATACTGTCCACTAGGGGCAACGTGAACACCTATTACCATCTAGTAGGGAGATGTCTTCAATACTGTCCACTAGGGGCAACGTGAGCACCTATTACCATCTAGTAGGGAGATGTCTTCAATACTGTCCACTAGGGGCAACGTGAACACCTATTACCATCTAGTAGGGAGATGTCTTCAATACTGTCCACTAGGGGCAACGTGAACACCTATTACCATCTAGTAGGGAGATGTCTTCAATACTGTCCACTAGGGGCAACGTGAACACCTATTAACATCTAGTAGGGAGATGTCTTCAATACTGTCCACTAGGGGCAACGTGAACACCTATTACCATCTAGTAGGGAGATGTCTTCAATACTGTCCACTAGGGGCAACGTGAGCACCTATTACCATCTAGTAGGGAGATGTCTTCAATACTGTCCACTAGGGGCAACGTGAACACCTATTACCATCTAGTAGGGAGATGTCTTCAATACTGTCCATTAGGGGCAACGTGAGCACCTATTACCATCTAGTAGGGAGATGTCTTCAATACTGTCCACTAGGGGCAACGTGAGCACCTATTACCATCTAGTAGGGAGATGTCTTCAATACTGTCCACTAGGGGCAACGTGAACACCTATTACCATCTAGTAGGGAGATGTCTTCAATACTGTCCACTAGGGGCAACGTGAACACCTATTACCATCTAGTCGGGAGATGTCTTCAATACTGTCCACTAGGGGCAACGTGAACACCTATTACCATCTAGTAGGGAGATGTCTTCAATACTGTCCACTAGGGGCAACGTGAGCACCTATTACCATCTAGTAGGGAGATGTCTTCAATACTGTCCACTAGGGGCAACGTGAACACCTATTACCATCTAGTAGGGAGATGTCTTCAATACTGTCCACTAGGGGCAACGTGAGCACCTATTACCATCTAGTAGGGAGATGTCTTCAATACTGTCCACTAGGGGCTATTACCATCTAGTAGGAGAACTAGGGGCAACGTGAACACCTATTACCATCTAGTAGGGAGATGTCTTCAATACTGTCCACTAGGGGCACCGTGAACACCTATTACCATCTAGTAGGGAGATGTCTTCAATACTGTCCACTAGGGGCAACGTGAACACCTATTAACATCTAGTAGGGAGATGTCTTCAATACTGTCCACTAGGGGCAACGTGAACACCTATTACCATCTAGTAGGGAGATGTCTTCAATACTGTCCACTAGGGGCAACGTGAACACCTATTAACATCTAGTAGGGAGATGTCTTCAATACTGTCCACTAGGGGCAACGTGAACACCTATTACCATCTAGTAGGGAGATGTCTTCAATACTGTCCACTAGGGGCAACGTGAGCACCTATTACCATCTAGTAGGGAGATGTCTTCAATACTGTCCACTAGGGGCAACGTGAACACCTATTACCATCTAGTAGGGAGATGTCTTCAATACTGTCCATTAGGGGCAACGTGAGCACCTATTACCATCTAGTAGGGAGATGTCTTCAATACTGTCCACTAGGGGCAACGTGAGCACCTATTACCATCTAGTAGGGAGATGTCTTCAATACTGTCCACTAGGGGCAACGTGAACACCTATTACCATCTAGT
The DNA here is from genome assembly GCF_036934945.1 of Oncorhynchus masou masou. Taxonomy (NCBI): domain Eukaryota; kingdom Metazoa; phylum Chordata; class Actinopteri; order Salmoniformes; family Salmonidae; genus Oncorhynchus; species Oncorhynchus masou. The sequence goes on along the minus strand of NC_088238.1, from coordinate 62,361,850 downwards.
AGGGAGATGTCTTCAATACTGTCCACTAGGGGCAACGTGAACACCTATTACCATCTAGTCGGGAGATGTCTTCAATACTGTCCACTAGGGGCAACGTGAACACCTATTACCATCTAGTAGGGAGATGTCTTCAATACTGTCCACTAGGGGCAACGTGAGCACCTATTACCATCTAGTAGGGAGATGTCTTCAATACTGTCCACTAGGGGCAACGTGAACACCTATTACCATCTAGTAGGGAGATGTCTTCAATACTGTCCACTAGGGGCAACGTGAGCACCTATTACCATCTAGTAGGGAGATGTCTTCAATACTGTCCACTAGGGGCAACGTGAGCACCTATTACCATCTAGTAGGGAGATGTCTTCAATACTGTCCACTAGGGGCAACGTGAACACCTATTACCATCTAGTAGGGAGATGTCTTCAATACTGTCCACTAGGGGCAACGTGAACACCTATTACCATCTAGTAGGGAGATGTCTTCAATACTGTCCACTAGGGGCAACGTGAGCACCTATTACCATCTAGTAGGGAGATGTCTTCAATACTGTCCACTAGGGGCAACGTGAGCACCTATTACCATCTAGTAGGGAGATGTCTTCAATACTGTCCACTAGGGACAACGTGAACACCTATTACCATCTAGTAGGGAGATGTCTTCAATACTGTCCACTAGGGGCAACGTGAACACCTATTACCATCTAGTAGGGAGATGTCTTCAATACTGTCCACTAGGGGCAACGTGAGCACCTATTACCATCTAGTAGGGAGATGTCTTCAATACTGTCCACTAGGGGCAACGTGAACACCTATTACCATCTAGTAGGGAGATGTCTTCAATACTGTCCACTAGGGGCAACGTGAACACCTATTACCATCTAGTAGGGAGATGTCTTCAATACTGTCCACTAGGGGCAACGTGAGCACCTATTACCATCTAGTAGGGAGATGTCTTCAATACTGTCCACTAGGGGCAACGTGAGCACCTATTACCATCTAGTAGGGAGATGTCTTCAATACTGTCCACTAGGGGCAACGTGAACACCTATTACCATCTAGTAGGGAGATGTCTTCAATACTGTCCACTAGGGGCAACGTGAGCACCTATTACCATCTAGTAGGGAGATGTCTTCAATACTGTCCACTAGGGGCAACGTGAACACCTATTACCATCTAGTAGGGAGATGTCTTCAATACTGTCCACTAGGGGCATACGTGAACACCTATTACCATCTAGTAGGGAGATGTCTTCAATACTGTCCACTAGGGGCAACGTGAACACCTATTAACATCTAGTAGGGAGATGTCTTCAATACTGTCCACTAGGGGCAACGTGAACACCTATTACCATCTAGTAGGGAGATGTCTTCAATACTGTCCACTAGGGGCAACGTGAGCACCTATTACCATCTAGTAGGGAGATGTCTTCAATACTGTCCACTAGGGGCAACGTGAACACCTATTACCATCTAGTAGGGAGATGTCTTCAATACTGTCCATTAGGGGCAACGTGAGCACCTATTACCATCTAGTAGGGAGATGTCTTCAATACTGTCCACTAGGGGCAACGTGAGCACCTATTACCATCTAGTAGGGAGATGTCTTCAATACTGTCCACTAGGGGCAACGTGAACACCTATTACCATCTAGTAGGGAGATGTCTTCAATACTGTCCACTAGGGGCAACGTGAACACCTATTACCATCTAGTCGGGAGATGTCTTCAATACTGTCCACTAGGGGCAACGTGAACACCTATTACCATCTAGTAGGGAGATGTCTTCAATACTGTCCACTAGGGGCAACGTGAGCACCTATTACCATCTAGTAGGGAGATGTCTTCAATACTGTCCACTAGGGGCAACGTGAACACCTATTACCATCTAGTAGGGAGATGTCTTCAATACTGTCCACTAGGGGCAACGTGAACACCTATTACCATCTAGTAGGGAGATGTCTTCAATACTGTCCACTAGGGGCAACGTGAACACCTATTACCATCTAGTAGGGAGATGTCTTCAATACTGTCCATTAGGGGCAACGTGAACACCTATTACCATCTAGTAGGGAGATGTCTTCAATACTGTCCACTAGGGGCAACGTGAACACCTATTACCATCTAGTCGGGAGATGTCTTCAATACTGTCCACTAGGGCAACGTGAGCACCTATTACCATCTAGTAGGGAGATGTCTTCAATACTGTCCACTAGGGGCAACGTGAGCACCTATTACCATCTAGTAGAGAGATGTCTTCAATACTGTCCACTAGGGGCAACGTGAGCACCTATTACCATCTAGTAGGGAGATGTCTTCAATACTGTCCACTAGGGGCAACGTGAGCACCTATTACCATCTAGTAGGGAGATGTCTTCAATACTGTCCACTAGGGGCAACGTGAACACCTATTACCATCTAGTCGGGAGATGTCTTCAATACTGTCCACTAGGGGCAACGTGAACACCTATTACCATCTAGTAGGGAGATGTCTTCAATACTGTCCACTAGGGAGCAACGTGAGCACCTATTACCATCTAGTAGGGAGATGTCTTCAATACTGTCCACTAGGGGCAACGTGAACACCTATTACCATCTAGTAGGGAGATGTCTTCAATACTGTCCACTAGGGGCAACGTGAACACCTATTACCATCTAGTACGGAGATGTCTTCAATACTGTCCACTAGGGGCAACGTGAGCACCTATTACCATCTTGTAGGGAGATGTCTTCAATACTGTCCACTAGGGGCAACGTGAGCACCTATTACCATCTAGTAGGGAGATGTCTTCAATACTGTCCACTAGGGGCAACGTGAACACCTATTACCATCTAGTAGGGAGATGTCTTCAATACTGTCCACTAGGGGCAACGTGAGCACCTATTACCATCTAGTAGGGAGATGTCTTCAATACTGTCCACTAGGGGCAACGTGAACACCTATTACCATCTAGTAGGGAGATGTCTTCAATACTGTCCACTAGGGGCAACGTGAACACCTATTACCATCTAGTAGGGAGATGTCTTCAATACTGTCCACTAGGGGCAACGTGAACACCTATTAACATCTAGTAGGGAGATGTCTTCAATACTGTCCACTAGGGGCAACGTGAACACCTATTACCATCTAGTAGGGAGATGTCTTCAATACTGTCCACTAGGGGCAACGTGAGCACCTATTACCATCTAGTAGGGAGATGTCTTCAATACTGTCCACTAGGGGCAACGTGAACACCTATTACCATCTAGTAGGGAGATGTCTTCAATACTGTCCATTAGGGGCAACGTGAGCACCTATTACCATCTAGTAGGGAGATGTCTTCAATACTGTCCATTAGGGGCAACGTGAGCACCTATTACCATCTAGTAGGGAGATGTCTTCAATACTGTCCACTAGGGGCAACGTGAGCACCTATTACCATCTAGTAGGGAGATGTCTTCAATACTGTCCACTAGGGGCAACGTGAACACCTATTACCATCTAGTAGGGAGATGTCTTCAATACTGTCCACTAGGGGCAACGTGAACACCTATTACCATCTAGTCGGGAGATTTCTTCAATACTGTCCACTAGGGGCAACGTGAACACCTATTACCATCTAGTAGGGAGATGTCTTCAATACTGTCCACTAGGGGCAACGTGAGCACCTATTACCATCTAGTAGGGAGATGTCTTCAATACTGTCCACTAGGGGCAACGTGAACACCTATTACCATCTAGTAGGGAGATGTCTTCAATACTGTCCACTAGGGGCAACGTGAACACCTATTACCATCTAGTAGGGAGATGTCTTCAATACTGTCCACTAGGGGCAACGTGAACACCTATTACCATCTAGTAGGGAGATGTCTTCAATACTGTCCATTAGGGGCAACGTGAACACCTATTACCATCTAGTAGGGAGATGTCTTCAATACTGTCCACTAGGGGCAACGTGAACACCTATTACCATCTAGTCGGGAGATGTCTTCAATACTGTCCACTAGGGGCAACGTGAGCACCTATTACCATCTAGTAGGGAGATGTCTTCAATACTGTCCACTAGGGGCAACGTGAGCACCTATTACCATCTAGTAGAGAGATGTCTTCAATACTGTCCACTAGGGGCAACGTGAGCACCTATTACCATCTAGTAGGGAGATGTCTTCAATACTGTCCACTAGGGGCAACGTGAGCACCTATTACCATCTAGTAGGGAGATGTCTTCAATACTGTCCACTAGGGGCAACGTGAACACCTATTACCATCTAGTCGGGAGATGTCTTCAATACTGTCCACTAGGGGCAACGTGAACACCTATTACCATCTAGTAGGGAGATGTCTTCAATACTGTCCACTAGGGACAACGTGAACACCTATTACCATCTAGTCGGGAGATGTCTTCAATACTGTCCACTAGGGGCAACGTGAACACCTATTACCATCTAGTAGGGAGATGTCTTCAATACTGTCCACTAGGGGCAACGTGAACACCTATTACCATCTAGTAGGGAGATGTCTTCAATACTGTCCACTAGGGGCAACGTGAGCACCTATTACCATCTAGTAGAGAGATGTCTTCAATACTGTCCACTAGGGGCAACGTGAGCACCTATTACCATCTAGTAGGGAGATGTCTTCAATACTGTCCACTAGGGGCAACGAGAACACCTATTACCATCTAGTAGGGAGATGTCTTCAATACTGTCCACTAGGGGCAACGTGAGCACCTATTACCATCTAGTAGAGAAATGTCTTCAATACTGTCCACTAGGGGCAACGTGAGCACCTATTACCATCTAGTAGGGAGATGTCTTCAATACTGTCCACTAGGGGCAACGTGAGCACCTATTACCATCTAGTAGGGAGATGTCTTCAATACTGTCCACTAGGGGCAACGTGAACACCTATTACCATCTAGTAGGGAGATGTCTTCAATACTGTCCACTAGGGGCAACGTGAACACCTATTACCATCTAGTAGTGAGATGTCTTCAATACTGTCCACTAGGGGCAACGTGAACACCTATTACCATCTAGTAGGGAGATGTCTTCAATACTGTCCACTAGGGGCAACGTGAACACCTATTACCATCTAGTAGGGAGATGTCTTCAATACTGTCCACTAGGGACAACGTGAGCACCTATTACCATCTAGTAGGGAGATGTCTTCAATACTGTCCACTAGGGGCAACGTGAACACCTATTACCATCTAGTAGAGAGATGTCTTCAATACTGTCCACTAGGGGCAACGTGAACACCTATTACCATCTAGTAGGGAGATGTCTTCAATACTGTCCACTAGGGACAATGTGAACACTTATCACCATCTAGTAGAGAGATGTCTTCAATACTGTCCACTAGGGGCAACGTGAACACCTATTACCATCTAGTAGGGAGATGTCTTCAATACTGTCCACTAGGGACAACGTGAACACCTATTACCATCTAGTAGGGAGATGTCTTCAATACTGTCCACTAGGGGCAACGTGAGCACCTATTACCATCTAGTAGGGAGATGTCTTCAATACTGTCCACTAGGGGCAACGTGAACACCTATTACCATCTAGTAGGGAGATGTCTTCAATACCGTCCACTAGGGGCAACGTGAACACCTATTACCATCTAGTAGGGAGATGTATTCAATACTGTCCACTAGGGACAACGTGAGCACCTATTACCATCTAGTAGGGAGATGTCTTCAATACTGTCCACTAGGGACAATGTGAACACCTATTACCATCTAGTAGGGAGATGTCTTCAATACTGTCCACTAGGGGCAACGTGAACACCTATTACCATCTAGTAGAGAGATGTCTTCAATACTGTCCATTAGGGGCAACGTGAACACCTATTACCATCTAGTAGGGAGATGTCTTCAATACTGTCCACTAGGGACAATGTGAACACCTATCACCATCTAGTAGGGAGATGTCTTCAATACTGTCCACTAGGGGCAACGTGAACACCTATTACCATCTAGTAGAGAGATGTCTTCAATACTGTCCACTAGGGGCAACGTGAGCACCTATTACCATCTAGTAGGGAGATGTCTTCAATACCGTCCACTAGGGGCAACGTGAACACCTATTACCATCTAGTAGGGAGATGTCTTCAATACTGTCCACTAGGGACAACGTGAACACCTATTACCATCTAGTCGGGAGATGTCTTCAATACTGTCCACTAGGGGCAACGTGAACACCTATTACCATCTAGTAGGGAGATGTCTTCAATACTGTCCACTAGGGGCAACGTGAACACCTATTACCATCTAGTAGGGAGATGTCTTCAATACTGTCCACTAGGGGCAACGTGAGCACCTATTACCATCTAGTAGAGAGATGTCTTCAATACTGTCCACTAGGGGCAACGTGAGCACCTATTACCATCTAGTAGGGAGATGTCTTCAATACTGTCCACTAGGGGCAACGAGAACACCTATTACCATCTAGTAGGGAGATGTCTTCAATACTGTCCACTAGGGGCAACGTGAGCACCTATTACCATCTAGTAGAGAAATGTCTTCAATACTGTCCACTAGGGGCAACGTGAGCACCTATTACCATCTAGTAGGGAGATGTCTTCAATACTGTCCACTAGGGGCAACGTGAGCACCTATTACCATCTAGTAGGGAGATGTCTTCAATACTGTCCACTAGGGGCAACGTGAACACCTATTACCATCTAGTAGGGAGATGTCTTCAATACTGTCCACTAGGGGCAACGTGAACACCTATTACCATCTAGTAGGGAGATGTCTTCAATACTGTCCACTAGGGGCAACGTGAACACCTATTACCATCTAGTAGGGAGATGTCTTCAATACTGTCCACTAGGGGCAACGTGAACACCTATTACCATCTAGTAGGGAGATGTCTTCAATACTGTCCACTAGGGACAACGTGAGCACCTATTACCATCTAGTAGGGAGATGTCTTCAATACTGTCCACTAGGGGCAACGTGAACACCTATTACCATCTAGTAGAGAGATGTCTTCAATACTGTCCACTAGGGGCAACGTGAACACCTATTACCATCTAGTAGGGAGATGTCTTCAATACTGTCCACTAGGGACAATGTGAACACTTATCACCATCTAGTAGAGAGATGTCTTCAATACTGTCCACTAGGGGCAACGTGAACACCTATTACCATCTAGTAGGGAGATGTCTTCAATACTGTCCACTAGGGGCAACGTGAACACCTATTACCATCTAGTAGGGAGATGTCTTCAATACTGTCCACTAGGGGCAACGTGAGCACCTATTACCATCTAGTAGGGAGATGTCTTCAATACTGTCCACTAGGGGCAACGTGAACACCTATTACCATCTAGTAGGGAGATGTCTTCAATACTGTCCACTAGGGGCAACGTGAGCACCTATTACCATCTAGTAGGGAGATGTCTTCAATACTGTCCACTAGGGGCAACGTGAACACCTATTACCATCTAGTAGGGAGATGTCTTCAATACTGTCCACTAGGGACAACGTGAACACCTATTACCATCTAGTAGGGAGATGTCTTCAATACTGTCCACTAGGGGCAACGTGAGCACCTATTACCATCTAGTAGGGAGATGTCTTCAATACTGTCCACTAGGGGCAACGTGAACACCTATTACCATCTAGTAGGGAGATGTCTTCAATACCGTCCACTAGGGGCAACGTGAACACCTATTACCATCTAGTAGGGAGATGTATTCAATACTGTCCACTAGGGACAACGTGAGCACCTATTACCATCTAGTAGGGAGATGTCTTCAATACTGTCCACTAGGGACAATGTGAACACCTATTACCATCTAGTAGGGAGATGTCTTCAATACTGTCCACTAGGGGCAACGTGAACACCTATTACCATCTAGTAGAGAGATGTCTTCAATACTGTCCATTAGGGGCAACGTGAACACCTATTACCATCTAGTAGGGAGATGTCTTCAATACTGTCCACTAGGGACAATGTGAACACCTATCACCATCTAGTAGGGAGATGTCTTCAATACTGTCCACTAGGGGCAACGTGAACACCTATTACCATCTAGTAGAGAGATGTCTTCAATACTGTCCACTAGGGGCAACGTGAGCACCTATTACCATCTAGTAGGGAGATGTCTTCAATACCGTCCACTAGGGGCAACGTGAGCAGCTATTACCATCTAGTAGGGAGATGTCTTCAATACTGTCCACTAGGGGCAACGTGAACACCTATTACCATCTAGTAGGGAGATGTCTTCAATACTGTCCACTAGGGGCAACGTGAACACCTATTACCATCTAGTAGGGAGATGTCTTCAATACTGTCCACTAGGGGCAACATGAGCACCTATTACCATCTAGTAGGGAGATGTCTTCAATACCGTCCACTAGGGGCAACGTGAGCACCTATTACCATCTAGTAGGGAGATGTCTTCAATACCGTCCACTAGGGGCAACGTGAACACCTATTACCATCTAGTAGGGAGATGTCTTCAATACTGTCCACTAGGGGCAACGTGAGCATAATACTCAGTACCATCACAATACTCAATACTATCATAATGCTAGCCATCCTATGCAAGCTTGCTACCGATGGCCCCATTAGCTGTCTGAATTGCCGTGACCCCAACCAACCTCACTACTCACTGGACCCTTATATTCACAGGAACAGATATAGCCCTTGGTTCTCCCCAGACCTGACTGCCCTTAACCAACACAAAAACATCCTATGGCGTTCTGCATTAGCGTCAAACAGCCCCCGTGATATGCAGCTGTTCAGGGAAGCTAGAAACCATTATACACAGGCAGTTAGAAAAGCAAAGGATAGCTTTTTCAAGCAGAAATTTGCTTCCTGCAACACCAACTCAAAAACGTTCTGGGACACTGTAAAGTCCATGGAGAATAAGAACACCTCCTCCCAGCTGCCCACTGCACTGAAGATAGTAAACACTGTCACAACTGATAAATCCACTATAATTGAGAATTTCAATAAGCATTTTTCTACGGCTGGCCGTGCTTTCCACCTGGCTACTCCTACCCCGGTCAACACCATTCTGTATACATCTGGCCCTTCTTTGGACACTGTGTTAACTAACCCCCAGACGAGCTTCAATGCCATACAGCATTCCTTCTGTGGCCTCCAACTGCTCTTAATTGCTAGTAAAACTAAATGCATGCTCTTCAACCGATCGCTGCCTGCACCTGCCCAACATCACTACTCTGGACGGCTCTGACTTAGAATACGTGGACAACTACAAATACCTAGGTGTCTGGTTAGACTGTAAACTCTCCTTCCAGACCCATATCAAACATCTCCAATCCAAAGTTAAACCTAGAATTGGCTTCCTATTTCGCAACAACTTCGGCAATGCCATTTACAAAATAGCCTCCAATACCCTACTCAACTAATTGGATGCAGTCTATCACAATCCGTTTTGTCACCAAAGCTCCATATACTACCCACCATTGCAACCTGTACGCTCTCGTTGGCTGGCCCTCGCTTCATACTCGTCGCCAAACCCACTGGCTCCATGTCATCTACAAGACCCTGCTAGGTAAAGTCCCACCTTATCTCAGCTCGCTGGTCACCATAGCATCACCCACCTGTAGCACGCGCTCAGGCAGGTATATCTCTCTAGTCACCCCCAAAACCAATTCTTTCTTTGGCCGCCTCTCCTTCCAGTTCTCTACTGCCAATGACTGGAACGAACTACAAAAATCTCTGAAACTGGAAACCCATCTCCCTCACTAGCTT
>NC_088238.1:62299638-62344638 GCF_036934945.1 Oncorhynchus masou masou | reverse complement strand
ACAAACACAAACACACCCTACAGAGCCCTAGGACCTCAGCACAATTAGACCCAACCAAATCATGAGAAAACAAAAAGATAATTACTTGACACATTGGAAAGCATTCATTACAAAACAGAGCAAACTAGAATGCTATTTGTCCCTAAACAGAGAGTACACAGTGGCAGAATACCTGACCACTGTGACTGACCCAAACTTAAGGAAAGCTTTGACTATGTACAGACTCAGTGAGCATAGCCTTGCTATTGAGAAAGGCTGCCATAGGCAGACATGGCTCTCAAGAGAAGACAGGCTATGTGCACACTGCCCACAAAATTATGTGGAAACTGAGCTGCACTTCCTAACCTCCTGCCCAATGTATGACCATATTAGAGAGACATATTTCCCTCAGATTACACAGATCCACAAATAATTTGAAAACAAACCCAATTTTGATGAACTCCCATATCTACTGGGTGAAATACCACAGTGTGACATCACAGCAGCAAGATTTGTGACCTGTTGCCACGAGAAAAGGGCAACCAGTGAAGAACAAACACCATTGTAAATACAACCCATATTTATGTTGATTTATTTTCCCTTTTGTACTTTAACTATTTGCACATCGTTACAACACTGTATATGAGCTTCAATGCCATACAACACTCCTTCCATGGCCTCCAACTGCTCTTAAAACGCTAGTAAAACCAAATGCATGCTTTTCAACCGATCGCTGCCTACACCCGCATGCCCGACGAGCATCACCACCCTGGATGATTCCGACCTTGAATATGTGGACATCTATAAGTACCTAGGTGTCTGGCTAGACTGTAAAATCTCCTTCCAGACTCATATCAAACATCTCCAATCGAAAATCAAATCAAGAGTCGGCTTTCTATTCCGCAACAAAGCCTCCTTCACTCACGCCGCCAAACTTACCCTAGTAAAACTGACTATCCTACCGATCCTCGACTTCGGCGATGTCATCTACAAAATTGCTTCCAACACTCTACTCACACTCTACTCAGCAAACTGGATGCAGTTTATCACAGTGCCATCCGTTTTGTCACTAAAGCACCTTATACCACCCACCACTGCGACTTGTATGCTCTAGTCGGCTGGCCCTAGCTACATATTCGTCGCCAGACCCACTGGCTCCAGGTCATCTACAAGTCCATGCTAGGTAAAGCTCCGCCTTATCTCAGTTCACTGGTCACGATGGCAACACCCATCCGTAGCACGCGCTCCAGCAGGTGTATCTCGCTGATCATCCCTAAAGCCAACACCTCATTTGGCCGCCTTTCGTTCCAGTACTCTGCTGCCTGTGACTGGAACGAATTGCAAAAATCCCTGAAGTTGGAGACTTTTATCTCCCTCAACAACTTCAAACATGTGCTATCTGAGCAGCTAACCGATCGCTGCAGCTGTACATAGTCTATTGGTAAATAGCCCACCCATTTTCACCTACCTCATCCCCATACTGTTTTTATTTATTTACTTTTCTGCTCTTTTGCACACCAGTATCTCTACCTGTACATGACTATCTGATCATTTATCACTCCAGTGCTAATCTGCAATATTGTAATTATTCGCCTACCTCCTCATGCCTTTTGCACACATTGTATATAGACTCCACTTTTTTTCTACTGTGTTATTGACTTGTTAATTGTTTACTCCATGTGTAACTCTGTGCTGTCTGTTCACACTGCTATGCTTTATCTTGGCCAGGTCGCAGTTGCAAATGAGAACTTGTTCTCAACTAGCCTACCTGGTTAAATAAAGGTGAAATAAAAAAATAAAATAAATAAAAAATATAGACATAATATGACATCTGAAATGTCTCTATTATTTTGGAACTTCTGTGAGTGTAATGTTTACTGTTCATTTTTATTGTTTATTTCACGTTTGCTTATTATCTATTTCACTTGCTTTGGCAATGTTAACACATGTTTCACATGCCAATAAATCCATTTTAATTGAATTTGAATGAGAGAGAGAGAGAGAGGGTAACAGCGAGAGACAGAGTAACCTAAAATGTATTGTTTTCATTGTGTAAGTTCAATCAGGTGTGAAGGGGGGAGGGGAGAGAGGGAATGAGGACAGAGAAATAGAAGAAGAGCACGTGAAAAAAATGTAAGAGAAAGACAAGTAGCTTGTTCCAAATCCAAGTATGATCTCACATTAGTATCAACCAACAAGAGCCTGACTCCGTAGAGCTGAAACTAGCCTTCAGAAGCCAGCAGGTGGCCAAACACAGAATACTTCTAGAATGTTATACTTCTAGAATGTGTTATACTTCTGGAATGTTATACTTCCAGAATGTGTCATACTTCTAGAATGTGTTATACTTCTAGAATCGTATACTTCTGGAATGTGTCATATTTCTAGAATGTGTTATACTTCTAGAATGTTATACTTCCAGAATGTGTCATACTTCTAGAATGTGTTATACTTCTAGAATGTTATACTTCCAGAATGTGTCATACTTCTAGAATGTGTTATACTTCCAGAATGTTATACTTCCAGAATGTGTCATACTTCTAGAATGTGTTTTACTTCTAGAATCTTATACTTCTGGAATGTGTCATACTTCTAGAATGTGTCATACTTCTAGAATGTGTTATACTTCTAGAATCTTATACTTCTGGAATGTGTCATACTTCTAGAATGTGTTATACTTCTAGAATCTTATACTTCTAGAATGTGTCATACTTTTAGAATGTGTTATACTTCTAGAACTAATGAGTTTCCCTCAATATACAGAGTCAGTGTGTCTTAGTGTGTGTGTGCTCTACCGCAAACAGTGACATTTCCCTCTGGTAACCCTCAGTTGCTGCAGACACTCTATAGTAAACACACACAAATCTACTTCACAAAGTGCATTCAGACCGTTTTGCTTGTTCCACATTTTGTTACGTGATAAAATTCCCTTATCAATCTACACACAATACCCCATAATGACAAAGCAAAAACAGGTTTTAAAACATCTTAAATACCTTATTTACATAAGTATTCAGTTTATTCTTTGCTATGAGACTTTAAATTCATCTCAGTTGCATCCTGTTTCCATTGATTATCCTTGAGATGTTTCTACAACTTGATTGGAGTCCACCTGTGGTAAATCCAATTGATTAGACATGATTTGGAAAGGCACACACCTGTCTATATAAGGTCCCACAGTCGACAGTGCATGTCAGAACAAAAACCAAGACACGAGGTCGAAGGACTTGTCTGTAGAGCTTCGAGACAGGATTGTGTTGAGACACAGATCTGGGTGAGGGTACCTAAACATTTCTGCAGCATTGAAGGTCCCCAAGAACACAGTGGCCTCCATCATTCTTAAATGGAAGAAGTTTGGAACCACCAAGACTCTTCCTAGAGCTGGCTGCCCGGACAAACTGAGCAATCGGGGGAGAAGGGCCTTGGTCAGGGAGGTGACCAAGAACCCGATGGTCACTCTGACAGAGCTACAGAGTTCCTCTGTGTAGATGGGAGAACCTTCCAGAAGGACAACCATCTCTGCAGCACTCCACCAATCAGGCCTTTATGGTAGAGTGGCCAGACGGAAGCCACTCCTCAGTAAAAGGCACATGACAGCCAGCTTGGTGTTTACCAAAAGGCACCTAAAGACTCTCAGACCATGAGAAACAAGATTCTCTGGTCTGATGAAACCAAGATTGAACTATTTGGCCTGAGTGCCAAGCGTTACGTCTGGAGGAAACCTGGCACCATCCCTAAGGTGAAGCATGGTGGTGGCAGCATCATGCTGTGGGGATGTTTTTCAGCAGCAGGGACTTGGAGACTAGTCAGGATCGAGGTAAAGATCAACGGAGCAAAGTACAGAGAGATGCTTGATGAAAACCTGCTCCAGAGCACTCAGGACTTCAGATTGGGGTGAAGGTTCACCTTCTAACAGGACAGTGACCCTAAGCACACAGCCAAGACAACACAGGAGTGGCTTCGGGACAAGTCTCTGAATGTCCTTGAGTGGCCCAGCCAGAGCCCGGACTTGAACCCGATCGAACATCTCTGGAGAGACCTGAAAATATCTGTGCAGCAACGCTCCCCATCCAACCTGACAGAGCTTGAGAGGATCTGCAGAGAAGATTGGGAGCAACTCCCCAAATACAGGTGTGCCAAGCTTGTAGCATCATACCCAAGAAGACTCGAGGCTGTAATTGATGCCAAAGGTGATTCAACAAAGTACTAAGTAAGTCTGATTACTTATGTAAGTGTAATATTTCATATGTAAATGTAATATTTCATATGTATATGTATATGTATATGTATATATATGTATATATATGTATATGTATATATATGTATATATATGTATGTATATGTATATATATGTATATATATATATGTATATATATATATATATGTATATATATGTATATGTATATGTATATGTATATGTATATGTATATGTATATGTATATGTATATATATATATATATATATATTTTAATACATTTGCAAAATAATTTAAAACAGTTTTTTCTTTGTCATTATGGGGTATTGTGATGTCATTATGGGGTATTGTGATGTCATTATGGGGTATTGTGATGTCATTATGGGGTATTGTGATCATTGTGGTCATTATATACGGTAGGTAAACATAATTAAAATGACCAGCGTTCCATTATTAAAGTGACCAGTGATTCCATGTCTATATACAGAGCATTCAGAAATTATTCAGACCCTTTAATTTTTCAGCCTTATTCTAACATGGATTAAAAATATATATTCCCCACCTTTCCTCTGTCTTTCTCTCCTCCCTCATCCCTCTCTTTCTTCTCCTTTATCTTTGAAAGAGTGTTATAGCCCTCTGGCCCACTTTCCCAAAAGCATCTGAAGACGAAGATCCCTATGGTAACGATGAACTGGGCTTTAAAGAGATACTTCAGGACTTCTCTACTTCTCTAATCTACTTCTCCAGGGTCAGATGAACTCTGCTCTCCTCTATCTATCCTGTCTCTCTCCTGCTCTTCTCCATCTATCCTGTCTCTCTCTCCTGTCTCTCTCTCCTGTCCATATCTGCTGTCTCTTTCTTATTCTCTCCTGCTCTATCATCCATCTCTGCGGTCTCTGTCTTATTCTCTCCTGCTCTCCCTCTCTCATCCATCTCTCCTGTCTCTCTCTAATCTATCTTCTCTCTCCCTGTCTTCCCCCCCTCTCTCTGACAGTTTGCCATGCCGACCTCGGTGGTTACCGTGGTGACCATGAATGTATTAATCGTCAGGAAACACACACACACAAGCTGTCCATCATTAAATCCAGACAGATTAAAAGCCACTGTTTCAGAAGCGCTTGTAAGTTCCAGAACTCTATCGTACCACGCACACACACACACACACACACACGCACACCCGCGCACACACACACACACACACACACACACGCACGCACACACACCCGCGCGCACACACACACACACACACACACACACACACACACACACACACACACACACACACACACACACACACACACACACACGCACACGCACACGCACACGCGCGCACACACGCACACGCGCGCACACACACACACCCGCGCACACACACACACTCGCACACACACACCCGCGCACACACACACACACACCCGCGCACACACACACACACACTCGCGCGCACACACACACACACACACACACACACACACACACACACACACACACACACACACACACACACACACACACACACACACACACACACACACACACACCCGCGCACACACACACGCGCACACACACACACACACACTTGTCCCTAAAGTATAACTGACATTGTGTCCTCTCACTCAAACCATAATCATGTTTCTTTATGGATTGAATATGACATGCAAGCAGTTTGACTATACACACGCGGAGAAACATAGACAATAGACATCACTAGTGTCCACTGGTGTAAAGTACTCAAGTGAAAATACTTTAAAGTACTACTTAAGTAGTGGTGTATAGTACTTAGTAAAAAATACTTTAAAGTACTACTTAAGTAGTGGTGTATAGTACTTAGTAAAAAATACTTTAAAGTACTACTTAAGTAGTGGTGTATAGTACTTAGTAAAAAATACTTTAAAGTACTACTTAAGTAGTGGTGTATAGTACTTAGTAAAATACTTTAAAGTACTACTTAAGTAGTGGTGTATAGTACTTAGTAAAAAATACTTTAAAGTACTACTTAAGTAGTGGTGTATAGTACTTAGTAAAAAATACTTTAAAGTACTACTTAAGTAGTGGTGTATAGTACTTAGTAAAAAATACTTTAAAATACTACTTAAGTAGTGGTGTATAGTACTTAGTAAAAAATACTTTAAAGTACTACTTAAGTAGTGGTGTATAGTACTGAGTAAAAAATACTTTAAAGTACTACTTAAGTAGTGGTGTATAGTACTTAGTAAAAAATACTTTAAAGTACTACTTAAGTAGTGGTGTATAGTACTTAGTAAAAAATACTTTAAAGTACTACTTAGTAGTAGCTTTCTGCAGGTATCTGTACTTCACTATTTATATTTTTGACAACTTCAACTTCACTACATTACTAAATAAAATAGTGTATTTTTTACTCCATACATTTTCCCTGACACCCAAAAGTACTCGTTACATTTTGAATGCTTATCAGGACAGGAAATGGTCCAATTCACGCACTTATCAAGAGAACATCCATGGTGTCACGACTTCCTCCGAAATCGACTCTTCTCCTGGTTCGGGCGGCGTTCGGCGGTCGACGCCACCGGCCTTCTAGCCATCATTTGTTCCATTTGTTTTGTCTTGTTTCCCCGCACACTTGGTTTACATTCCCTAATCACATTGTATATACAGTGGGGCAAAAAAGTATTTAGTCAGCCACCAATTGTGCAAGTTCTCCCACTTAAAAATATGAGAGAGGCCTGTAATTTTCATCATAGGTACACTTCCACTATGACAGACAAAATGAGAAAAATCACATTGTAGGATTTTTAATGAATTTATTTGCAAATTATGGTGGAAAATAAGTATTTGGTCACCTACAAACAAGCAAGATTTCTGGCTCTCACAGACCTGTAACTTATTCTTTAAGAGGCTCCTCTGCCCTCCACTCATTACCTGTATTATTAATGGCACCTGTTTGAACTTGTTATCAGTATAAAAGACACCTGTTCACAACCTCAAACACTCCAAACTCCGCTATGGCCAAGACCAAAGAGCTGTCAAAGGACACCAGAAACAAAATTGTAGACCTGCACCAGGCTGGGAAGACTGAATCTGCTAGAGGTAAGCAGCTTGGTTTGAAGAAATCAACTGTGGGAGCAATTATTAGGAAATGGAAGACATACAAGACCACTGATAATCTCCCTCGATCTGGGGCTCCATGCAAGATCTCACCCCGTGGGGTCAAAATGGTCACATGAACGGTGAGCAAAAATCCCAGAACCACACGGGGGGACCTAGTGAATGACCTGCAGAGGGCTGGGACCAAAGTAACAAAGCCTACCATCAGTAACACACTGCAAGTCCTCAAATCCTGCAGTGCCAGACGTGTCCCCCTGCTTATGCCAGTACATGTCCAGGCCCGTCTGAAGTTTGCTAGAGAGCATTTGGATGATCCAGAAGAAGATTGGGAGAATGTCATATGGTCAGATGAAACCAAAATATAACCTTTTGGTAAAAACTCAACTCGTCGTGTTTGGAGGACAAAGAATGCAGAGTTGCATCCAAAGAACACCATACCTACTGTGAAGTATGGGGGTGGAAACGTCATGCTTTGGGGCTGTTTTTCTGCAAAGGGACCACGATGACTGATCCGTATAAAGGAAAGAATGAATGGGGCCATGTATAGTAAGATTTTGAGTGAAAACCTCCTTCAATCAGCAAGGGCATTGAAGATGAAACGTGGCTGGGTCGTTCAGCATGACAATGATCCCAAACACAGATCTCCAGATCTCAATCTGATAGAAAATCTTTGGAGGGAGTTGAAAGTCCGTGTTGCCCAGCAACAGCCCCAAAACATCACTGCTCTAGAGGAGATCTGCATGGAGGATGGGCCAAAATACCAGCAACCGTGTGTGAAAATCTCGTGAAGACTTACAGACAACGTTTGACCTCTGTCATTGCCAACAAAGGGTATATAACAAAGTATTGAGATAAACTTTTGTTATTGACCAAATACTTATTTTCCACCATAATTTGCAAATAAATTCATTAAAAATCCTACAATGTGATTTTCAACATTGTGATTGTCCTCATTTTGTCTGTCATAGTTGAAGTGTACCTCACTAATTACAGGCCTCTCTCATCTTTTAAGTAGCAGAACTTGCACAATTGGTGGCTGACTAAATACTAAATACTTTTTTTCCCCACTGTATATATATATATATATATATATATATATATTCCTCTGTTTCCCCCATTGTCTTTGTGTGGGTTTTGTTACATGTTTGGTGTTACGCGGCAGTTTTCCCCGAGTACCGTGTTGAACCCGGGTGGTTTTCCCCTGGGTACCGTGTTGAACCCGGGTGGTTTTCCCCTGGGTACCGTGTTGAACCCAGGTGGTTTTCCCCCAGGTACTGTGTGAACCCGGGTGGTTTTCCCCCTGGTACTGTGTGAACCCGGGTGGTTTTCCCCGGGTACTGTGTGAACCGGGTGGTTTTCCCCTGGTACTGTGTGAACCCGGGTGGTTTTCCCCCTGGTACTGTGTGAACCCGGGTGGTTTTCCCCCTGGTACTGTGTGAACCCGGGTGGTTTTCCCCCTGGTACTGTGTGAACCCGGGTGGTTTTCCCCCTGGTACTGTGTGAACCCGGGAGGTTTTCCCCCGGGTACCGTGTTGAACCCGGGTGGTTTCCCCCCGGGTACCGTGTTGAACCCGGGTGGTTTCCCCCCGGGTACCGTGTTGAACCCGGGTGGTTTTCCCCCAGGTACCGTGTTGAACCCGGGTGGTTTTCCCCCGGGTATCGTGTTGAACCCGGGTGGTTTTCCCCCGGATACCGTGTTGAACCCGGGTGGTTTTCCCCCGGGTACCGTGTTGAACCCGGGTGGTTTTCCCGTGGGTACCGTGTTGAACCCGGGTGGTTTTCCCGTGGGTACCGTGTTGAACCCGGGTGGTTTTTTCTGTGCTTATGCCAGTACATGTCCAGGCCCGTCTGAAGTTTGCTAGAGAGCATTTGGATGATCCAGAAGAAGATTGGGAGAATGTCATATGGTCAGATGAAACCAAAATATAACCTTTTGGTAAAAACTCAACTCGTCGTGTTTGGAGGACAAAGAATGCAGAGTTGCATCCAAAGAACACCATACCTACTGTGAAGTATGGGGGTGGAAACGTCATGCTTTGGGGCTGTTTTTCTGCAAAGGGACCACGATGACTGATCCGTATAAAGGAAAGAATGAATGGGGCCATGTATAGTAAGATTTTGAGTGAAAACCTCCTTCAATCAGCAAGGGCATTGAAGATGAAACGTGGCTGGGTCGTTCAGCATGACAATGATCCCAAACACAGATCTCCAGATCTCAATCTGATAGAAAATCTTTGGAGGGAGTTGAAAGTCCGTGTTGCCCAGCAACAGCCCCAAAACATCACTGCTCTAGAGGAGATCTGCATGGAGGATGGGCCAAAATACCAGCAACCGTGTGTGAAAATCTCGTGAAGACTTACAGACAACGTTTGACCTCTGTCATTGCCAACAAAGGGTATATAACAAAGTATTGAGATAAACTTTTGTTATTGACCAAATACTTATTTTCCACCATAATTTGCAAATAAATTCATTAAAAATCCTACAATGTGATTTTCAACATTGTGATTGTCCTCATTTTGTCTGTCATAGTTGAAGTGTACCTCACTAATTACAGGCCTCTCTCATCTTTTAAGTAGCAGAACTTGCACAATTGGTGGCTGACTAAATACTAAATACTTTTTTTCCCCACTGTATATATATATATATATATATATATATATATATATTCCTCTGTTTCCCCCATTGTCTTTGTGTGGGTTTTGTTACATGTTTGGTGTTACGCGGCAGTTTTCCCCGAGTACCGTGTTGAACCCGGGTGGTTTTCCCCTGGGTACCGTGTTGAACCCGGGTGGTTTTCCCCTGGGTACCGTGTTGAACCCGGGTGGTTTTCCCCTGGGTACTGTGTTGAACCCGGGTGGTTTTCCCCTGGGTACCGTGTTGAACCCGGGTGGTTTTCCCCCGGGTACCGTGTTGAACCCGGGTGGTTTTCCCCCAGGTACCGTGTTGAACCCAGGTGGTTATCCCCCAGGTACCGTGTTGAACCCGGGTGGTTATCCCCCAGGTACAGTGTTGAACCCGGGTGGTTTTCCCGCTGGTACTGTGTGAACCCAGGTGGTTTTCCCCCAGGTACTGTGTTGAACCCAGGTGGTTTTCCCCCTGGTACTGTGTGAACCCAGGTGGTTTTCCCCCAGGTACTGTGTTGAACCCGGGTGGTTTTCCCCCTGGTACTGTGTGAACCCGGGTGGTTTTCCCGCTGGTACTGTGTGAACCCAGGTGGTTTTCCCCCTGGTACTGTGTTGAACCCGGGTGGTTTTCCCCCAGGTACTGTGTTGAACCCAGGTGGTTTTCCCCCAGGTACTGTGTGAACCCGGGTGGTTTTCCCCCTGGTACTGTGTGAACCCGGGTGGTTTTCCCCGGGTACTGTGTGAACCCGGGTGGTTTTCCCCTGGTACTGTGTGAACCGGGTGGTTTTCCCCTGGTACTGTGTGAACCCGGGTGGTTTTCCCCTGGTACTGTGTGAACCGGGTGGTTTTCCCTGGAGGACTCACTGGTACTGTGTGAACCCGGGTGGTTTTCCCCTGGTACTGTGTGAACCCGGGAGGTTTTCCCCGGGTACCGTGTTGAACCCGGGTGGTTTCCCTAAACCGTGGTTGAACCCGGGTGGTTTCCCCCGGGTACCGTGTTGAACCCGGTGGTTTTCCCGGGTACCGTGTTGAACCCGGGTGGTTTTCCCGGGTATCGTGTTGAACCCGGGTGGTTTTCCCCCGGATACCGTGTTGAACCCGGGTGGTTTTCCCCCGGGTACCGTGTTGAACCCGGGTGGTTTTCCCGTGGGTACCGTGTTGAACCCGGGTGGTTTTCCCGTGGGTACCGTGTTGAACCCGGGTGGTTTTTTCTGTGGGTACTGTGTTGAACCCGGTTGGTTTTCCCGTGGGTACTGTGTTGAACCCGGGTGGTTTTGACGCGGTTGTGTCCGTCTGTTGTTACTTCTACCAATTAAAGTTCACAACTCTCCGTTCTCCTGCAACTGACTTCTATACCAGCACAACCTGACACCTGGTCATCCCTACCGCCTCTGATCTGGAGGACTCACTAAACAGAGAACATCCCTGGTCATCCCTACTGCCTCTGATCTGGAGGACTCACTAAACAGAGAACATCCCTGGTCCTCCTGTTAAGGGATTTTAATGAATAATGATTAAATTATGTATACATTTCAATCAGAACTATAACTAAACAGAATACTACTATGTTACTGTAAGAATGAATGAATCTTATTATAATCATAATGCTGAATGTAATGTGTGTAATTTTAATTAAGAATTAGAACAAAGACTGTCTGTTCCTTGTTAGAAACTAATGACGTTATCGTCAGACCGGCTGGAATAATGTGTTCCTTACAGGACATCCTGTCTCTACCCAGGGAGAGGAGAGACCTTGGGCTAGTAGTAGATGATTTAACAGGTGGTGGACAATGTTGTCACGTTCTGAACTTTATATCCTTTGTTTTGTATTTATTTAGTATGGTCAGGGCGTGAGTTGGGGTGGGCAGTCTATGTTTGTTTTTCTATGATTTGGGGATTTGTATGTTTCGGCCTAGTATGGTTCTCAATCAGAGGCAGGTGTCATTAGGTGTCTCTGATTGAGAATCATACTTAGGTAGCCTGGGTTTCACTGTCTGCTTGTGAGTGATTGTCTATGTTAGTTGCTTGTGTTCAGCACAGTTCTCATTATAGCTTCGCGGTCGTTATTATATTTATTGTTTTTGTATAGTGTGTTTCAGTGTTCAGTGTTTTCTTTATTAAATATCAAGATGAACACATACCACGCTGCATATTGGTCCTCTTCAGATGAAGAGGAGGAAGACCGTGACAAATGTGGGAAGGCTTGTGAACTACACTGCCATTGTATCGGAAGGACAGAATAAAACCCGCGACGTCATTTTTAGTATATAACCTGATGTAAATTGTACAATGATCAGTACTCTTGAGAATAAACGCTATTGATTGATTTTGAGGTCTTTTTTCCATTTCATGTAAATAAGTATCTTACAAATTATTAGAAATGGGCAGAGTGTTTTAAATAAAATTGGTTGATGAACAGGAATCAAATTTCTTCAACACATCCCTACCTACTCACTAAACAGAGAACATCCCTACCTACTCACTAAACAGAGAACATCCCTACCTACTCACTAAACAGAGAACATCCCTACCTACTCACTAAACAGACAACATCCCTACCTACTCACTAAACAGAGAACATCCCTACCTACTCACTAAACAGAGAACATCCCTACCTACTCACTAAACAGAGAACATCCCTACCTACTCACTAAACAGACAACATCCCTACCTACTCACTAAACAGACAACATCCCTACCTACTCACTAAACAGAGAACATCCCTACCTACTCACTAAACAGAGAACAGCAGTACCTACTCACTAAACAGAGAACATCCCTACCTACTCACTAAACAGACAACATCCCTACCAGCTCACTAAACAGAGAACATCCCTACCTACTCACTAAACAGAGAACATCCCTACCTACTCACTAAACAGAGAACATCCCTACCTACTCACTAAACAGACAACATCCCTACCTACTCACTAGACAGAGAACATCCCTACCTACTCACTAAACAGACAACATCCCTACCTACTCACTAAACAGACAACATCCCTACCAGCTCACTAAACAGAGAACATCCCTACCTACTCACTAGACAGAGAACATCACTACCTACTCACTAGACAGAGAACATCCCTACCTACTCACTAAACAGACAACATCCCTACCTACTCACTAGACAGAGAACATCCCTACCTACTCACTAGACAGAGAACATCCCTACTTACTCACTAAACAGACAACATCCCTACCTACTCACTAAACAGACAACATCCCTACCTACTCACTAAACAGAGAACATCCCTACATACTCACTAAACAGACAACATCCCTACCTACTCACTAAACAGACAACATCCCTACCTACTCACTAAACAGACAACACCCCTACCTACTCACTAAACAGACAACAGCCCTACCTACTCACAAAACAGAGAACATCCCTACCTACTCACTAAACAGACAACATCCCTACCTACTCACTAAACAGACAACATCCCTACCTACTCACTAAACAGACAACATCCCTACCTACTCACTAAACAGACAACACCCCTACCTACTCACTAAACAGACAACATCCCTACCTACTCACTAAACAGACAACACCCCTACCTACTCACTAAACAGACAACAGCCCTACCTACTCACAAAACAGAGAACATCCCTACCTACTCACTAAACAGACAACATCCCTACCTACTCACTAAACAGACAACAGCCCTACCTACTCACAAAACAGAGAACATCCCTACCTACTCACTAAACAGACAACATCCCTACCTACTCACTAAACAGACAACATCCCTACCTACTCACTAAACAGAGAACATCCCTACCTACTCACTAGACAGAGAACATCCCTACCTACTTACTAGACAGAGAACATCGCTACCTACTCACTAAACAGACAACATCCCTACCTACTCACTAAACAGACAACAGCCCTACCTACTCACTAAACAGACAACAGCCCTACCTACTCACTAAACAGAGAACATCCCTACCTACACACTAAACAGAGAACAGCCCTACTGTCTCTGATCTGGATGACTCACTAAACAGAGAACATCCCTGGTCATCCCTACTGCCTCTGATCTGGAGGACTCACTAAACAGAGAACATCCCTGGTCATCCCTACTGCCTCTGATCTGGAGGACTCACTAAACACACATGCATCTTTTGTAAATGGTGTTGCAGTGTACCCCTGGCTATTCATTTATAAATACATTTTTTTTTAACAAGAAAATGGTGCCATACGGTTAGCTTAATATTTGGAATTTTAAATTATTTACTTTTGATACTTAAGTATATTTTAGCAATTACATTAACTTATATATATTTAAGTATTTTTAAAACCAAATATGAATATAATAATAATAATATATAATATATAGGTAGATTTTACACCAGTTTCTCCGGGGTTAAAGTCCATTTCAATTCAGGAAGTATATTGAAATTACAAATCTCTTCAATTAGGAATAATTTGGAATTGGTTTTACTCTCTGAATTGACAGCAATTGACCCCAAGCCTTTGTTACTTCTACACCAACACCAGGAAATGGGGAGGAGGACGAGAAGGACAGATTCACTGACGGAGGACTGGAGACATGTTTGGCTCTTTAATGCACGTTTCCAGACAGTCTACTAAGTGCAGTGTGTGTGTGCAGTCAGTCCCCAAGTCATTTAGCAGTTTGTTTTGTGGTTTGATGAGCCCAGGCACCAAAATAGTAAAAGAACAAGTGATTGCAATAAACGAATAAAACAATCAATCTCTAACTCTCTAATTCTCTCTCTCTAACTCTCTAATTCTCTCTCTCTCTAACTCTCTAATTCTCTCTCTCAATTCAATTTCAATTCAAGGGCTTTATTGGCATGGGAATTCTCTCTCTCTAACTCTCTAATTTTCTCTCTCTAACTCTCTAATTCTCTAACTCTCTGTAACTCTCTAATTATCTCTCTCTAACTCTCTCTCTACAACTCTCTCTCTCTAACTCTCTACTTCTCTCTCTCTAACTCTCAACTTCTCTCTCTCCAACTCTCTAATTATCTCTCTCTCTCTAACTCTCTAATTCTCTCTCTCTAACTCTACTTCTCTCTCTAACTCTCTCTACTGCTCTCTCTCTAACTCTAATTCTCTCTTTCTAACTCTCTAATTCTCTCTAACTAACTATCTAATTCTCTCTCTCTAACTAACTCTCTAATTCTCTCTCTTTAACTCTAATTCTCTCTCTCTCTAACTGTCTCTGTCCCCCTCTTCTCTACCCTGTCCCCCTCTTCTCTTCCCTGTCCCCCTCTTCTCTTCTCTTCTCTTCCCTGTCCCCCTCTTCTCTTCTCTTCTCTTCCCTGTCCCCCTCTTCTCTTCTCTTCCCTGTCCCCCTCTTCTCTTCTCTTCCCTGTCCCCCTCTTCTCTACCCTGTCCCCCTCTTCTCTACCCTGTCCCCCTCTTCTCTACCCTGTCCCCCTCTTCTCTACCCTGTCCCCCTCTTCTCTGTCCTTCTCTTCTCTGTCCTTCTCTTCTCTGTCCTTCTCTTCTCTGTCCTTCTCTTCTCTTCTCTACCCTGTCCCCCTCTTCTCTACCCTGTCCTTCTCTTCTCTTCTCTGTCCCCCTCTTCTCTGTCCTTCTCTTCTCTGTCCTTCTCTTCTCTTCTCTACCCTGTCCCCCTCTTCTCTACCCTGTCCCCCTCTTCTCTACCCTGTCCTTCTCTTCTCTGTCATTCTCTTCTCTTCTACGTCCTTCTCTTCTCTTCTACGTCCTTCTCTTCTCTGTCCTTCTCTTCTCTTCTCTACCCTGTCCCCCTCTTCTCTACCCTGTCCCCCTCTTCTCTACCCTGTCCTTCTCTTCTCTGTCCTTCTCTTCTCTGTCCTTCTCTTCTCTGTCCTTCTCTTCTCTGTCCTTCTCTTCTCTGTCCTTCTCTTCTCTTCTCTGTCCTTCTCTTCTCTGTCCTTCTCTTCTCTTCTCTGTCCTTCTCTTCTCTGTCCTTCTCTTCTCTTCTCTGTCCTTCTCTTCTCTGTCCTTCTCTTCTCTTCTCTGTCCTTCTCTACCCTGTCCCCCTCTTCTCTACCCTGTCCCCCTCTTCTCTACCCTGTCCCCCTCTTCTCTACCCTGTCCCCCTCTTCTCTGTCCTTCTCTTCTCTGTCCTTCTCTTCTCTTCTCTGTCCTTCTCTTTTTCTTCCCTGTCCCCCTCTTCTCTTCCCTGTCCCCCTCTTCTCTACCCTGTCCCCCTCTTCTCTTCCCTGTCCCCCTCTTCTCTTCCCTGTCCCCCTCTTCTCTTCTCTTCTCTGTCCTTCTCTTTTTCTTCCCTGTCCCCCTCTTCTCTTCTCTTCCCTGTCCCCCTCTTCTCTTCTCTTCCCTGTCCCCCTCTTCTCTACCCTGTCCCCCTTCTCTTCCCTGTCCCCCTCTTCTCTTCCCTGTCCCCCTCTTCTCTTCTCTTCCCTGTCCCCCTCTTCTCTACCCTGTCCCCCTCTGCTCTACCCTGTCCCCCTCTTCTCTTCTCTGTCCCCCTCTTCTCTACCCTGTCCCCCTCTTCTCTTCTCTGTCCTTCTCTTCTCTGTCCTTCTCTTCTCTTCTCTGTCCTTCTCTTCTCTTCTCTGTCCTTCTCTTCTCTTCTCTTCTCTACCCTGTCCCCCTCTTCTCTACCCTGTCCTTCTCTTCTCTGTCCTTCTCTTCTCTTCTCTTCCCTGTCCTTCTCTTCCCTGTGCTTCTCTTCTCTGTCCTTCTCTTCTCATCTCTGTCCTTCTCTTCTCTTCTCTGTCCTTCTCTTCTATTCTCTGTCCTTCTCTTTTTCTTCTCTGTCCTTCTCTTCTCTTCCCTGTCCCCCTCTTCTCTTCTCTGTCTTTCTCTTCTCTGTCCTTCTCTTCTCTGTCCTTCTCTTCTCTGTCCTTCTCTTCTCTTCTCTGTCCTTCTCTTCTCTGTCCTTCTCTTCTCTTCTCTGTCCTTCTCTTCTCTTCTCTGCCCTTCTCTTCTCTTCTCCGTCCTTCTCTTCTCTTCCCTGTCCTCTTCTCTGTCCTTCTCTTCTCTGTCCTTCTCTTCTCTGTCCTTCTCTTTTTCTTCTCTGTCCTTCTCTTCTTCTCTTCTCTTATCTTCCCTGTCCCCCTCTTCTCTGTCCCCCTCTTCTCTTCTCTTCCCTGTCCCCCTCTTCTCTACCCTGTCCCCCTCTTCTCTACCCTGTCCCCCTCTTCTCTACCCTGTCCCCCTCTTCTCTACCCTGTCCCCCTCTTCTCTGTCCTTCTCTTCTCTGTCCTTCTCTTCTCTGTCCTTCTCTTCTCTACCCTGTCCTTCTCTTCTCTTCTCTGTCCTTCTCTTCTCTGTCCTTCTCTTCTCTGTCCTTCTCTTCTCTGGTTTCTCTTCTCTGTCCTTCTCTTCTCTTCTCTGTCCTTCTCTTCTCTTCTCTGTCCTTCTCTTTTTCTTCTCTGTCCTTCTCTTCTCTTCTCTGTCCTTCTCTTTTCTTCTCTTCTATGTCCTTCTCTTCTCTTCTACCCCCTCTTCTTCTCTCTTCTTAACTAATGTCAGAATGTCACTCCCGGGGTGCGCGTGGGCGCTAGTTAACGTTAACTATTATTCAAGAACACGACATGACGTGATCAGTGTGTGTTCCCTGAGTGCCTACGTGCATACACGGTGACATTACCGCCACTGAAAAGAAAGAGAGTGTTTATTTTCTTCATTATTTCCTACGTAAACAGAATAAATTAAAAGAGGTCATAAAATGTGTAGGGGATTGCAACCCTAAATGGCCGATAGGGCTCTGGTCAAAAGTAGTGCTCTACATAGGGAATATAGAATGCCATTTGGGACTACACTAAATTATGTAAACAAACGATGGCAAGTAAATACCAACTAATCTATGCTGGATATGTGGCGACAGACACCTAATCATGTGGTGCGTCACTAATTTGATTATTAAAATAAACCATTTTTATTTATTATATTATTTATATTTATTTTATTTTCAATTTTTTTAGGGAGTAGATCAGCTTCAATATTGCAGATAGATAGATCATTGAGCAGTGAGCACACGCAGAGCAACATAGGACAAGCAAGACGTAGCATACAGACAGAGCAACATAGAACAAGCAAGACGTAGCATACAGACAGAGCAACATAGAACAAGACGTAGCATACAGACAGAGCAACATAGAACAAGCAATACGTAGCATACAGACAGAGCAACATAGAACAAGCAAGACGTAGCATACAGACAGAGCAGCATAGGACAAGCAACACGTAGCATACAGACAGAGCAACATAGAACAAGCAATACGTAGCATACAGACAGAGCAACATAGAACAAGCAAGACGTAGCATACAGACAGAACAACATAGAACAAGCAACACGTAGCATACAGACAGAACAACATAGAACAAGCAACACGTAGCATACAGACAGAGCAACATAGAACAAGCAAGACGTAGCATACAGACAGAGCAGCATAGGACTAGCAACACGTAGCATACAGACAGAACAACATAGGACTAGCAAGACGTAGCATACAGACAGAGCAACATAGGACTAGCAAGACGTAGCATACAGACAGAGCAAGGGGAGCTTCTCCCCTGACACATAGACATCTGGCTCAGTAGCATCAGATACCAGCTGGAGCTCCTCCCCTGACACATAGACATCTGGCTCAGTAGCATCAGATACCACCTGGAGCTTCTCCCCTGACACATAGACATCTGGTTCAGTAGCATCAGATACCACCTGGAGCTTCTCCCCTGACACACAGACATCTGGCTCAGTAGCATCAGATACCACCTGGAGCTTCTCCCCTGACACATAGACATCTGACTCAGTAGCATCAGATACCAGCTGGAGCTTCTCCCCTGACACATAGACATCTGGTTCAGTAGCATCAGATACCACCTGGAGCTTCTCCCCTGACACACAGACATCTGGCTCAGTAGCATCAGATACCAGCTGGAGCTTCTCCCCTGACACATAGACATCTGGTTCAGTAGCATCAGATACCAGCTGGAGCTCCTCCCCTGACACATAGACATCTGGTTCAGTAGCATCAGATACCACCTGGAGCTTCTCCCCTGACACATAGACATCTGTCTCAGTAGCATCAGATACCACCTGGAGCTTCTCCCCTGACACATAGACATCTGGCTCAGTAGTATCAGATACCACCTGGAGCTTCTCCCCTGACACATAGACATCTGGCTCAGTAGCATCAGATACCACCTGGAGCTTCTCCCCTGACACACAGACATCTGGCTCAGTAGCATCAGATACCACCTGGAGCTTCTCCCCTGACACATAGACATCTGACTCAGTAGCATCAGATACCAGCTGGAGCTTCTCCCCTGACACACAGACATCTGGCTCAGTAGCATCAGATACCACCCTGGAGCTCCTCCCCTGACACATAGACATCTGGCTCAGTAGCATCAGATACCAGCTGGAGCTTCTCCCCTGACACATAGACATCTGGCTCAGTAGCATCAGATACCACCTGGAGCTCCTCCCCTGACACACAGACATCTGGCTCAGTAGCATCAGATACCACCTGGAGCTTCTCCCCTGACACATAGACATCTGGCTCAGTAGCATCAGATACCAGCTGGAGCTTCTCCCCTGACACATAGACACACAGACAGCTGGCTCAGTAGCATCAGATACCAGCTGGAGCTTCTCCCCTGACACATAGACATCTGGCTCAGTAGCATCAGATACCACCTGGAGCTTCTCCCCTGACACATAGACATCTGACTCAGTAACATCAGATACCACCTGGAGCTTCTCCCCTGACATATAGACATCTGGCTCAGTAGCATCAGATACCACCTGGAGCTTCTCCCCTGACACATAGACACACAGACATCTGGCTCAGTAGCATCAGATACCACCTGGAGCTTCTCCCCTGACACATAGACATCTGGCTCAGTAGCATCAGATACCACCTGGAGCTTCTCCCCTGACACATAGACACACAGACAGCTGGCTCAGTAGCATCAGATACCACCTGGAGGTTCTCCCCTGACACACAGACATCTGGCTCAGTAGCATCAGATACCACCTGGAGCTTCTCCCCTGACACATAGACACATAGACATCTGGCTCAGTAGCATCAGATACCACCTGGAGCTTCTCCCCTGACACATAGACATCTGGTTCAGTAGCATCAGATACCACCTGGAGCTTCTCCCCTGACACATAGACATCTGGCTCAGTAGCATCAGATACCACCTGGAGCTTCTCCCCTGACACATAGACATCTGGCTCAGAAGCATCTGTTGGCCTCTTTGTGAAGAACATGCAGACAGTTTTTTTCACATTTAGATGCAAACACGAGTCACTATGTAACCTGGACCATTACAGTAGTGAGTCACTATGTAACCTGGACCATTACAGTAGTGAGTTACTATGTAACCTGGACCATTACAGTAGTGAGTCACTATGTAACCTGGACCATTACAGTAGTGAGTCACTATGTAACCTGGACCATTACAGTAGTGAGTCACTATGTAACCTGGACCGTTACAGTAGTGAGTCACTGAGTCACTATGTAACCTGGACCATTACAGTAGTGAGTCACTTTGTAACCTGGACCATTACAGTAGTGATTCACTATGTAACCTGGACCATTACAGTAGTGAGTCACTGAGTCACTATCTAACCTGGACCATTACAGTAGTGAGTCACTATGTAACCTGGACCATTACAGTAGTGAGTCACTATGTAACCTGGACCATTACAGTAGTGAGCTACTATGTAACCTGGACCATTACAGTAGTGAGTCACTGAGTCACTATGTAACCTGGACCATTACAGTAGTGAGTCACTTTGTAACCTGGACCATTACAGTAGTGAGTCACTATGTAACCTGGACCATTACAGTAGTGAGTCACTGAGTCACTATCTAACCTGGACCATTACAGTAGTGAGTCACTTTGTAACCTGGACCGTTACAGTAGTGAGTCACTATGTAACCTGGACCATTACAGTCGTGAGTCACTGAGTCACTATGTAACCCGGACCGTTACAGTAGTGAGTCACTATGTAACCCGGACCATTACAGTAGTGAGTCACTATGTAACCTGGACCATTACAGTAGTGAGTCACTTTGTAACCTGGACCATTACAGTAGTGAGTCACTATCTAACCTGGACCATTACAGTAGTGAGTCACTATTTAACCTGGACCATTACAGTAGTGAGTCACTGAGTCACTATGTAACCTGGACCATTACAGTAGTGAGTCACTATGTAACCTGGACCATTACAGTAGTGAGTCACTATGTAACCTGGACCGTTACAGTAGTGAGTCACTATGTAACCTGGACCATTACAGTAGTGAGTCACTATGTAACCTGGACCATTACAGTAGTGAGTCACTTTGTAACCTGGACCATTACAGTAGTGAGTCACTATGTAACCTGGACCATTACAGTAGTGAGTCACTATGTAACCTGGACCATTACAGTAGTGAGTCACTATGTAACCTGGACCATTACAGTAGTGATTCACTATGTAACCTGGACCATTACAGTAGTGATTCACTATGTAACCTGGACCATTACAGTAGTGAGTCACTATGTAACCTGGACCGTTACAGTAGTGAGTCACTGAGCCACTATGTAACCTGGACCGTTACAGTAGTGATTCACTGAGCCACTATGTAACCTGGACCATTACAGTAGTGATTCACTATGTAACCTGGACCATTACAGTAGTGATTCACTATGTAACCTGGACCATTACAGTCGTGAGTAACTGAGTCACTATGTAACCTGGACCATTACAGTAGTGAGTCACTGAGTCACTTTGTAACCTGGACCATTACAGTAGTGAGTCACTGTGTAACCTGGACCATTACAGTAGTGAGTCACTGAGTCACTATCTAACCTGGACCATTACAATAGTGAGTCACTGAGTCACTATGTAACCTGGACCATTACAGTAGTGAGTCACTGAGTCACTATGTAACCTGGACCATTACAGTAGTGAGTCACTGAGTCACTATGTAACCTGGACCATTACAGTAGTGAGTCACTGAGTCACTATGTAACCTGGACCATTACAGTAGTGAGTCACTGAGTCACTATGTAACCTGGACCATTACAGTAGTGAGTCACTGAGTCACTATGTAACCTGGACCATTACAGTAGTGAGTCACTATGTAACCTGGACCGTTACAGTAGTGAGTCACTATGTACCCTGGACCGTTGCAGTAGTGAGTCACTATGTAACCTGGACCATTACAGTCGTGAGTCACTGAGTCACTATGTAACCTGGACCATTACAGTAGTGAGTCACTATGTAACCTGGACCATTACAGTCGTGAGTAACTGAGTCACTATGTAACCTGGACCATTACAGTTGTGAGTCACTGAGTCACTATGTAACCTGGACCATTACAGTCGTGAGTCACTGAGTCACTATGTAACCTGGACCATTACAGTAGTGAGTCACTGTGTAACCTGGACCATTACAGTAGTGAGTCACTATGTACCCTGGACCATTACAGTAGTGAGTCACTATGTAACCTGGACCATTACAGTAGTGAGTCACTATGTAACCTGGACCATTACAGTAGTGAGTCACTGAGTCACTATGTAACCTGGACCATTACAGTAGTGAGTCACTATGTAACCTGGACCGTTACTGTAGTGAGTCACTATGTAACCTGGACCATTACAGTAGTGAGTCACTGAGTCACTATGTAACCTGGACCATTACAGTAGTGAGTCACTATGTAACCTGGACCGTTACTGTAGTGAGTCACTATGTAACCTGGACCGTTACAGTAGTGAGTCACTATGTAACCTGGACCGTTACAGTAGTGAGTTCTGGTGCAGCTTGTTGTTTGTTCTTTGTACATATATCACTGTATCATCTGAAAACATCTGAACTACAGACCCAGTAGAGACAGAAGGCAGATCATTAATGTACAGGCTGAACTACAGACCCAGTAGAGACAGAAGGCAGGTCATTAATGTACAGGCTGAACAGGAGGGGCCCTAATATTGACCCTTGGGGCACACCCACATCATAGTTAAGAGTGGGCAACAGCTCATTGCTCATTCTCAGGAATTCTCTCAACCAGCATCACCTGGAATGCTTTTCCAACATATAAAAATACATTTTTTTATATATTTTTCTTTCTTACTTTCTCATCCCACCTCCCCTCCCCTAATTGGAGTAAACTAGGGCACAACAATGCTGAGGCTTCTACTTCCAATTTATACATACAGTGGAGCAAAAAAGTATTTATAAAAAAAAATTAAAGTATTTATTTAATACTTATTTTCCACCATAATTTGCAAATAAATTCATCAAACATCCTACAATGTGATTTTCTGGATTTTTTCCCTCATTTTGTATGTCATAGTTGAAGTGTACCTATGATGAAAATTACAGGCCTCTCTCATCTTTTTAAGTGGGAGAACTTGCACAATTGGTGACTGACAAAATTCTTTTTTTGCCCACTGTACTATATACATTTTATGGACACAGTATATATTACAATAGTTACTTTTGTTTGTTTTTACTCCTTCCTCTAACCTCAACACCTCCCATCTATTTCTTACACAAATGTTCTGAACCTATATATGTTTTACATTTGTTATCTTGTTGTTTTAATCCCACCCTTCAGCTCCATTCAGCCCCTCCCATCTCTTAACACCATCCAGTCCCACCCTTCAGCTCCATTCAACCCCTCCCATCGATCTCTCAACACCATCCAGTCCCACCCTTCAGCTCCATTCAGCCCCTCCCATCTACCTCTCAACACCATCCAGTCCCACCCTTCAGCTCCATTCAGCCCCTCCCATCTCTTAACACCATCCAGTCCCATCCTTCAGCTCCATTCAGCCCCTCCCATCTCTCTTAACACCATCCAGTCCCACCCTTCAGCTCCATTCAGCCCCTCCCATCTCTTAACACCATCCAGTCCCACCCTTCAGCTCCATTCAGCCCCTCCCATCTCTCTTAACACCATCCAGTCCCACCCTTCAGCTCAATTCAACCCCTCCCATCTATCTCTTAACACCATCCAGTCCCATCCTTCAGCTCCATTCAGCCCCTCCCATCTATCTCTTAACACCATCCAGTCCCACCCTTCAGCTCCATTCAGCCCCTCCCATCTATCTCTTAACAGCATCCAGTCCCACCCTTCAGCTCCATTCAGCCCCTCCCATCTCTCTTAACACCATCCAGTCCCATCCTTCAGCTCCATTCAGCCCCTCCCATCTATCTCTTAACAGCATCCAGTCCCATCCTTCAGCTCCATTCAGCCCCTCCCATCTATCTCTTAACAGCATCCAGTCCCACCCTTCAGCTCCATTCAGCCCCTCCCATCTCTTAACAGCATCCAGTCCCACCCTTCAGCTCCATTCAGCCCCTCCCATCTATCTCTTAACACCATCCAGTCCCACCCTTCAGCTCCATTCAGCCCCTCCCATCTCTCTCAACACCATCCAGTCCCTTCAGCTCCATTCAGCCCCTCCCATCTATCTCTTAAAACCATCCAGTCCCACCCCTCAGCTCCATTCAGCCCCTCCCATCTCTTAACACCATCCAGTCCCTTCAGCTCCATTCAGCCCCTCCCATCTATCTCTTAACACCATCCAGTCCCACCCTTCAGCTCCATTCAGCCCCTCCCATCTCTCTGAACACCATCCAGTCCCACCCTTCAGCTCCATTCAGCCCCTCCCATCTCTCTTAACACCATCCAGTTCCACCCTTCAGCTCCATTCAGCCCCTCCCATCTCTCTGAACACCATCCAGTCCCACCCTTCAGCTCCATTCAGCCCCTCCCATCTCTCTGAACACCATCCAGTCCCACCCTTCAGCTCCATTCAGCCCCTCCCATCTCTCTTAACACCATCCAGTCCCACCCTTCAGCTCCATTCAGCCCCTCCCATCTATCAACAGCTTCCATATTGAATGTCTATTTGCCATATATTTAACTGTGCTGTGATGTTTCACAAAAGTTCTGAACCTTTCTATTCTCATAGTTTATACAGATTGTAAATAATAAAATAAACCAGTTTGCCAATAGTATTATTATATGACCGATCGATTGACTACGACATTGACTTCTGTTGTGTGTTCCTTCCTTCCCAAACAACTCAACTGTAGTTTCATCTGTCCACAGAATATTTTGACAGTAGCGTTGTGGAACATCCAGGTGCACTTTTGCGAACTTCAGACGTACAGCAATGGGGTTTTTTAACAGCAGTGTCTTCTTCCGTGGTGTCCTCCCTTGAACACCATTCTTGTTTAGTGTTTTACGTATCATAGACTTGTCACCAGAGATGTTAGCATGTTCCAGAGATTTCTGTAAGTCTTTAGCTGACACTCTAGGATTCTTCTTAACCTCATTGAGCATTCTGCACTGTGCTCTTACAGTCACCTTTGCAGGATGGCCACTCCTAGGGAGAGTAGCAACAGTGTTGAACTTTCTCCATTTATAGACAATGTGTCTTACCCTGGACTGATGAACATCAAGGCTTTTAGAGATACTTTTATAACCCTTTCCAGCTTTATGCAAGTCAACAATTCTTAATCTTAGGTCTTCTGAGATCTCTTTTGTTCGAGGCATGGTTCACATCAGGCAATGCTTCTTGAGAATAGAAAACTAATTTTGTGAGTGTTTTTATAGGGCAAGGCAGCTCTAACCAACATCTCCAATCTCATCTCATTGATTGGACTCCAGGTTGGTTGACTCCTGACTCCAATTAGCTTTTGGAGAAGTAATTAGACTAGGGGGGTTCACATACCTTTTTCCAACCTACACTGTGAATGTTTAAATTATTTATTCAATATAGACAAGAAAAAAATGCAATAATTTGTGTGCTATGGTCATTGTATTCAGGCTGGTTGTATTGGTGATAGTGAGGTACCAAGCGAAAGCTAGCTAGGCACCAAGCGAAAGCTAGCTAGGCACCAAGCTAAAGCTAGCTAGGCACCAAGCTAAAGCTAGCTAGGCACCACGCTAAAGCTAGCTAGGCACCACGCTAAAGCTAGCTAGGCACCACGCTAAAGCTAACTAGGCACCACGCTAAAGCTAACTAGGTACCAAGCTAAAGCTAACTAGGTACCAAGCTAAAGCTAACTAGGTACAAAGCTAAAGCTAACTAGGCACCAAGCTAAAGCTAGCGACCCCAGAAGTTGCAAATTACAACTGATGCTTTATTTGCGGTAAACACATCGTTCGTGGCCGGTGTTGCAGACTTCTTTGTTTTTGAGCTGCTGTATCTTTTTTGACACTCAAAGACCCAAACGGCGTTAGGTAGTATGTCGTGAAGCTAATAGCAGTGACGCTGTTACTGTGTAACTCCAATAGGGCAACATCTGAAAAATAGCGCATTTGGTGATGTGTACCGGTGCTCGACCGGTCGGCGAAAGCCAACATCACCCACGACAGAGAACGGTTGATTGTTAAGGGCAGTGTTACAACACAGAGGCGGATGCAAGATGCAAGCAACGATGGTTTTAATGAATGTAGTTCACAGCAGCAACATGACAGACAGACTGTACTCAGAAGGAATCCGACCCAGGAACTCGGGCGCATCTTCTGATCATAACGTGCTGAGAAAACCAGGGGAGTGTGTCCAGATGAGTAGGAAGGAGCACAGCAGATAATCCACACAAGAGAAGAGCACGGACACACGACACAACCTCAGAGAAGAAACAACGATCTGACAACAAGAAACACTGGTAACAGAACATATAAAGGGAAGATAAGTGGTTCCAGCTGGCGCAGACAATCAGGCCGAGATTGGGAAACCACGCCCACACAAACACTGGAGAGAGAGAAAGAGAGACGGAGGCAGTGGATTCATGAACCGTGACAATACCCCCCCCCCTAGGAACGCCTCTTGGCGTTCCCAGGCGAATTTACCTGTCGATTGAAATCATCGATAAGGGAGTGATCCAGAATGTCCCTAGCAGGTACCCAACTTCTCTCCTCCGGGCCGTAACCCTCCCAGTCCACCAGGTACTGGAATCCGCGTCCCCTCCTTCTAGAGTCCAAAATACGATTGACAGAAAAGGTGGTCTCCCCATCAACAAGTCGTGGCGGCGGGGGAACCGGGACCGGCGGGTTAATGCGTGCCTGAAACACAGGTTTTATTTTAGACACATGAAAGGTAGGATGAATTCTCCTATACGCCGGAGGAAGCTTGAGCCGGACCGCCACCGGACTAATGATCCTGGTGACTCTGAACGGGCCGATAAATTTGGGGGCAAGCTTGTTCGAAACGGATCGGAGTGGAATGTTCTTAGTAGAAAGCCACACTCTTTGGCCAACGACGTATACCGGAGGCTTCGACCGGTGGCGATCGGCCTTAGCCTTGGTGCGCGCCCCCACCCGGAGAAGAGTCTCACGGGCTCTGCTCCATGCGTGACGGCACCTCTGGATGAAAGCGTGAGCGGAGGGAACAGTGACCTCGGACTCCGTACTGGGAAAGATAGGTGGCTGGTAACCTAAACTACACTCAAACGGAGAGAGACCCGTGGCTGCCACTGGCAACGAATTGTGAGCGTACTCAACCATAGAGAGTTGTTGACTCCAGGAAGAGGGATTCTTAGAAACCAAACATCGCAACACTCTCTCCAAATCTTGGTTGGCCCTCTCCGTTTGACCGTTGCTCTGGGGATGAAACCCTGAAGACAGGCTGACACTCGCTCCCAGTAACCTACAAAACTCTTGCCAAAACTTGGACACAAATTGGGGCCCCGGTCAGAAACTACGTCCATCGGCAGGCCATGTAAGCGAAAGACGTGATCCACGACAGTTACCGCTGTCTCCTTGGCAGATGGTAATTTAGGCAAGGGAATAAAATGAGCCGCCTTCGAGAACCGGTCCACCACGGTCAAAACAACCGTCTTGCCCTGGGAGGGCGGGAGGCCGGTAACAAAATCTAGCGCGATGTGGGACCAGGGTCTCGAAGGGACCGACAGCGGTTGGAGTAACCCATCTGGGGGTCGATTAGAAGTCTTCCCAGTGGCACAAACCGAGCAGGCCAAGACAAAACTGTGAATGTCACGAGCCATCAATGGCCACCAAAAGCGTTGCTTAACCAAAAAGCTAGTGCGGCTGACTCCTGGATGACACGCTACGTTGGAGCAGTGCCCCCACCGAATAACATCGGACCGACACCCTCCGGCACAAACAACCGATTAGGCGGGCAACCGGGCGGAGGCGTGACCCCCTCTAAGGCCGTTTTGACCCTCGATTCAACCTCCCATGTGAGTGTGGAGACCACTAGGGTCCCGGGTAGGATGCACTCGGGAGTGGATGGGCGTTCGGAATGGTCAAAAATGCGAGAAAGGGAATCGGGTTTGACATTCTTGGAACCCGGGCGATACGAGAGAGAGAAGTCAAACGTCCGAAAAAGAGTGCCCACCGCGCCTGCCTGGAGTTGAGTCGCTTGGCGGTTCTGATATACTCCAAATTCTTGTGATCGGTCCAAACTATAAA
Source organism: Oncorhynchus masou masou (assembly GCF_036934945.1). Classification (NCBI taxonomy): domain Eukaryota; kingdom Metazoa; phylum Chordata; class Actinopteri; order Salmoniformes; family Salmonidae; genus Oncorhynchus; species Oncorhynchus masou. The sequence continues at coordinate 62,316,361 of NC_088238.1, read as the reverse complement.
AGGTACCCCGAACCCTCTAACCAATGGCGCCACTCCTCCAGTGCTAACTTCACTGCCAACAACTCTCTGTTGCCAATGTCGTAGTTGCGTTCCGCAGGTGATAACCGATGGGAAAGGAACGCGCAAGGGTGCATCTTGTCGTCAGAAGAGGAACGTTGGGAAAGTACCGCACCTACCCCCACCTCTGAAGCGTCCACCTCCACCACGAACTGACGCGAGGGATCGGGAGCTATGAGGATAGGAGCCGAAACAAAGCGGCTCTTGAGTTTGGCGAATGCAGCCTCGGCTGTATCGGACCACCTGAACGTCACTCTGGGAGAGGTTAAGGCGGTAAGAGGAGCGACTATCTGGCTAAAGTTGCGAACGAAACGCCGGTAGAAATTGGCGAATCCCAGAAACCTCTGTAGGGCCTTACGGGAATCTGGGCTTGGCCAATCCACCACAGCCTTAACCTTGTCGGGATCCATGCGAATACCTTCAGTCGAGACGATGTAACCTAGGAATGGAACGGATTGTGCATGAAAAATGCATTTCTCCGCCTTGACAAAAAGTCCATTCTCCAGCAACCTCTGAAGCACTCGTCTGACGTGTTGAGCGTGTTCCTGGAGAGAAGAAGAAAAAATCAGTATGTCATCCAGGTAAACATATATGAACTGATCAATCATATCTCTCAGCACGTCATTGACGAGTGCCTGGAAAACCGCTGGGGAGTTGGATAGCCCAAAAGGCATGACCAAATATTCGAAGTGCCCTCTGGGGGTGTTAAACGCGGTCTTCCATTCGTCCCCCTCCCTTATGCGAACCAAATGATATGCATTACGTAAATCCAACTTAGTGAACACGGATGCTCCCTGTAACCTTTCAAAGGCGGAGGACATCAACGGTAAGGGATAGGTATTCTTCACTGTGATGTTATTCAACCCACGGTAATCAATGCAAGGACGCAGAGATCCGTCCTTCTTCCCCACAAAGAAGAACCCCGCCCCGCTGGAGAAGAGGAAGGACGAATGAATTTAGATGCCAGAGAACCAGAGATGTATCTCTCCATAGCCTCCCTCTCAGGAACAGAAAGTGAATATAACTTGCCTTTAGGCGGAGACTCACCTGGCAATAATTCTATTGCACAGTCATAGGGACGATGCGGAGGAAGGGAAGCAGCACGGGACTTACTGAACACCTCCTTCAGGTCGAGGTATTCAACGGGCACGTTAGACAAATCCACTGCCTCCTCTAGAAACACAGAATCAGACACAGACGAACAAGCAGACACTAAACAGGACTCAAGACACTTGTTACTCCACATGGATATAGAGTTATGACCCCAGTCAACTCTGGGGTTGTGTTGGGTGAGCCAAGGGTGGCCGAGAACTAATGGTGCAAGGGGTGAGTCCATGAGTAGGAATGATAGTGTCTCAGTGTGATTGCCAGAAGTGATGAGTGTGATAGGTTCAGTGGTGTGAGAAATGTTGGGGAGTTCTTGACCATTGAGAGCGTTGACGGATATCTTGTGCGTGAGTGAGGTGATAGGGATCTGGAGTTTGTGAGCGAGCTTGAAGTCCATGAAATTACCCTCTGCTCCTGAGTCCAGTAAGGCTTGGGTGTCGTGCGTGTGGGTGGCCCATCTTAGTCTTACCGGGAGGAGAGTAGATGATGAGGTCTTCTCTGTGGTGACACCACCCGATAGTAGCCTCATGTTTACTACCGGGCCTGATCTTTTACCGGGCAGGAGTGGATAAAGTGGCCCGCTCTACCACAGTAGAGACAGAGTCCTTGGGATCTCCGCCTCTCCCTCTCTTCCCGGGAGAGGCGAGCTCTCCCCAGCTGCATGGGTTCGTGAGCGGAGGCTGAACTGGCCGTGTTCCCGACGCTGGCATGCCAGACCTCCGTGTCGTTATACGGTCTGTTAGGGCATGCTCGGCGGCCAATACGACTCAGACGAGCGTCGACCCTCAGGGCTAGTTCCACTAGTCCATTTAAACTCCTGGGAAGGTCCAGAACATAAATCTCCTTCTGGATCCGGTCCTCCAGCCCATGCAGGAACATGTCCCACTGCGCCTCCTCGTTCCACTGACACTCAGCGGCCAGAGTGCGGAATTGGATGGAGTATTCCGATACTGAATGGTCTCCTTGGCGAAGGTCAGCGAGTAGTCTGGCCGTCTCCCTACCCACCACGGCCCGATCGAAGACCCTTCTCATCTCCTCGGAGAGTGTCTGGAAAGAGGTGCAGCATGGGTCCTGGTTCGCCCACACCGCCGTTCCCCAGAGAGACGCTTTGCCTGATAGCAGTGTGAGTACGAATGCTACCTTAGACTGTTCACGGTTGAAGGTCCGTGGCTGCAACGAGAAATGCATGGAACATCTCGTAAGAAAGGCTCTGCAATAGTCAGGATCACCTGAATAACCCTCTGGTGTCGGTAGCCGTGGCTCTAGCTGGGAATCCGGCTCTGGCGGGGCGGGTTGAACTGCCGGTGTAGGTGGCGCAGCGGAACCCCTCAGATGTTGCAATTGTTGGGTCAGCTGGGATACCTGCGTCGAAAGGGCTTGTACTGCACGACCTGTGCTGGAGATGTTCTCCTCTTGTTGATCCATTCTCGTGATACTGCGGGAAAGGAATTCGGTCAGACTCGTTGAACTCGCTGCATCCATGGTCTGGTCAGATCGTTCTGTTACAACACAGAGGCGGATGCAAGATGCAAGCAACGATGGTTTTAATGAATGTAGTTCACAGCAGCAACATGACAGACAGACTGTACTCAGAAGGAATCCGACCCAGGAACTCGGGCGCATCTTCTGATCATAACGTGCTGAGAAAACCAGGGGAGTGTGTCCAGATGAGTAGGAAGGAGCACAGCAGATAATCCACACAAGAGAAGAGCACGGACACACGACACAACCTCAGAGAAGAAACAACGATCTGACAACAAGAAACACTGGTAACAGAACATATAAAGGGAAGATAAGTGGTTCCAGCTGGCGCAGACAATCAGGCCGAGATTGGGAAACCACGCCCACACAAACACTGGAGAGAGAGAAAGAGAGACGGAGGCAGTGGATTCATGAACCGTGACAGGCAGTGAATTCCATTATCTTGGCTTTAATAGGTTTAGATTTAGAAACTAGACATCGGGCGATATTAGCTAAAAATGCCAACATCTGTATCGGGCCGATATGTTCACTGATATATTGTGAATCCCTAAAAAATGATTTACATTGAAAAATTCAACAACAATAATATGATGCGAACCAAGGAATCAATCCAGGGCTTTCTTCACAAGCATGAAAATAACATAGGAGAGATGAGAGAAGGGATGAGACAGGCATTACAAAACTGTGGCCTGTGGAATCCACACGCTGCAGCACAGTGGACCTCGACTGTGTTTCAAATTATTAACTAGAACTGACAAATCCGTTTCTCTCCGTCTGCCTGTCTGTGTGTGTGTGTTGGTGTGTGTGCGTGCGTGCGTGCGTGGAAGGACGACAACTGTCCTGGTAAAAACAAGTGGAGAGAATTATGACTGTCATGAGATAAACGTTTATTTGGGCCTGTTAAGTTTATGTATGCAAACATCACGTTCAAGATGGACCTAAATAGCATGCACGGTGCAGAAATCTCTCCGTCATTTCCTGGTTGCTAACATTCTAATAGTTTGCCCAATTCCAGTTTATGTGACAAAAAAAACAAGCAAATATAGTGTAAAGAATCATTGAACCATCTAAACCGCTGTGAAATATATTTTCCCTAACCATAAATATACTATTTTCAGCTGTTTGAAGCTGGTGTACAAAACCGAAACAATTTTTTTTTAAACGTCAAGCATAGAAATAGTACACATAGAACAGATCTACGGCTTCTTAGACTGTCTTTCAATGAGAATGACAGATCTATAACACATAGAACAGATCTACGGCTTCTTAGACTGGCTTTCAATGAGAATGACAGATCTATAACACACATTTCTACGTGAATTTGGTCAGGTCGCCCCCAAAAAGTTACATATTGTAGAATTAAGTTCTTTATTTAGGATTTTAAAAAATCAAGTTCAGGCTAAAGATAAAGTACTATGTTTCGGTTTGTTTATATAACCACTTGTGTCAACATTGAATGCTCAGTTTTCAGTGTGTTTTGTTGAATTTTGTCTTGGTCAAACACCATCAAACAGCTTTTTCCTGCAAATGGGCATGTGCCAATCGAACTCAACAAGGAAAAAGTCGGTGGGTGTATTTGATTAATGTTTATTGGAAAGGGTATAGATTTCATCAAATATAGAAAGGCACGCAACTACAGAGGACAAACATAGGAACATGGTAAGCGTTTCATAATTTAAAAAAAAATGTTTAAGTAGTGACCTTATGCAAATCAATGTAGTTGGAGTTGAATTCCACAAAACCTGGTCTCTGTTCCACAGTTCATCAGAAACTGAATTCTCCATGAAGTGGAATATAGTCAGCTCATGCTGGCACATCCTATTTTATATTGAACAGTAGTGAAAAAAAGTACTCAATTGTCATACTTGAGTAAAAGTAAAGATATCTTATTGAAAAATGATTCAAGTAAAAGTGGAAACCACCCAGTAAAATCCTACTTGAGTAAAAGTCTAAACGTATTTGGTTTGAAATATACATAAGTAAATTTAATTGCTAAAATATACTTAAGTATCAAAAGTAAAAGTATAAATCATTTCAAATTCCTAATAATAAGCAAACCAGATTGCAAAATGTTAAATGATTGTTATTTCAGGATAGGCTGGGGCACACTCCTGTCCTGATAAGCATTCAAAATGTAACGAGTACTTTTGGGTGTTTGAGAAAATGTATGGAGTAAAAAGTACATTATTTTATTTAGTCATGTTGTGAAGTTAAAGTAATAGTTGTCAAAAATATAAATAGTAAAGTACAGATTCCCCCCCAAAAAAACTACTTAATCAACGTTAGTCATTTACACCACTAATATTGAACACATGGTCGCATGGTATTTACTAATAGTTTACAACGATAATCGAAGATACAAACGTAGAAATAAATGTAAACATACAATATAAAACTTAATTCAACATAGCCTACCTCGCAATGGTGCAATCAGTGTAGAGCGCCTCGAAGTCCCGCCTGGAGATGAGCTTGCAGCGGTTGACTCCCGGTTGGATCGCACCGAGACCCCTCAGGACCCGGACCTGCGACACAGTACACACAACCGGACAAATATCCAGGCGTTTCAGCTTAGTGTAAACGGTATGAAGCCCGCCGACGAGATGTTTTAGAAAGAGGTCAAAAACTTGGGGTAGACAAATCAAGTCGTCCTGTCCTCCGACGCTGAAAGAGGCAACTTTTACTCCGTGTACATCCACCATTCTGCACTCACTGGTTGTGGTTGTAGTTGTAGTGGTGGAAATTCCTCGATCTCGAAAAACCGGTGTGTTGGCGAATCCCAAGCCACCGGATGGGACTCCTGACCCGGTTAGGAAGGGGTTGAGGAGTCCGGTGGTGGCGCGCCGCGGGGAGGGGGAGTCTGGATGAGGGCTGGTGGTTGTGGCAGTGTAGATCGGGTCGGAGCGGAATATTCCCAAGGAGGAAGGTGCACCTGAGCCGGGTGAGAGGACAGGAGGGGTCGCCGGGACGGCCATAGTGGTGGACATGGTCACTTTCACTTGTTGTTCTCTCTCACTGGCGCTTATTTGTTCTCGGTCCTCTCCTCACTCTCTCTGTGCTTTGCTCTCGGTTTCCCACGCTCTACCCTGGTCGTCACTAGTTACCACAGCCACAGAGTAAGAAGACCCGCCTACTCGACCAATCAATGTGCTAGAGAGCGCAGCTGCTGATATCATTGATCCAATCACATTGTATTAGTTACATGCGCCGAATACAACAGGTGTAGGTAGAATTTACCGTGAAATACTGATTACAACAGGTGGTGTAGACCTCACAGTAAAATACTGAATACAACAGGTGTAGTAGACCTTACAGTGAAATGCTGAATACAACAGGTGTATTAGACCTCACAGTAAAATACTGAATACAACAGGTGTAGTAGACCTTACAGTGAAATGCTGAATACAACAGGTGTAGTAGACCTCACAGTGAAATGCTGAATACAACAGGTGTAGTAGACCTTACAGTGAGATGCCGAATACAACAGGTGTAGTAGACCTTACAGTGAAATGCTGAATACAACAGGTGTAGTAGACCTTACAGTGAAATGCTGAATACAACAGGTGTAGTAGACCTTACAGTGAAATGCTGAATACAACAGGTGTAGTAGACCTTACAGTGAGATGCCGAATACAACAGGTGTAGTAGACCTTACAGTGAAATGCTGAATACAACAGGTGTAGTAGAACTTACAGTGAAATGCTGAATACAACAGGTGTACTAGACCTTACAGTGAAATGCTGAATACAACAGGTGTAGGAGACCTTACAGTGAAATGCTGAATACAACAGGTGTATTAGACCTCACAGTGAAATACTGAATAGAACAGGTGTAGTAGACCTCACAGTGAAATGCTGAATACAACAGGTGTAGTAGACCTCACAGTGAAATGCTGAATACAACAGTTGTAGTAGACCTTACAGTGAAATGCTTACTAACAAGTCATTAACCAACAATGCCGTTTTAAGAAAATAGAAAATATTTACAAAATAAACTAATGTAAAAAATAATAATAATAATAATAATAAATAAAAAAAGGTGACACAATAACAATAATGAGGCTATAGTACCGGTACCCCCTGTATATGGCGGGGTAGCTCTTTGTGCAAGGTATCGGTGTGTTGAAGGTACCGAACTGTCTATTTAAGCATTTGGCACACAGTTCGGACAGTACAAGACATGCAACCAGAGGTCTCTTCACAGTTCAGACACTCATCTATACAACACAAGACATGCAACCAGAGGTCTCTTCACAGCTCAGACACTCATCTGTACAACACAAGACATGCAACCAGAGGTCTCTTCACAGCTCAGACACTCATCTATACAACACAAGACATGCAACCAGAGGTCTCTTCACAGTTCAGACACTCATCAGTACAACACAAGACATGCAACCAGAGGTCTCTTCACAGTTCAGACACTCATCAGTACAACACAAGACATGCAACCAGAGGTCTCTTCACTGTCCCCAGGTCCAGAGCAGAGGCTGGGAAACACAAGGCATTAAATAAAACTCTCTGGTAACCCAGATACCATGACTACATGGAACTCTCTGGTAATCCAGGTACCATGACTACATGGAAGTCTCTGGTAACCCAGGTACCATGACTACATGGAACTCTCTGGTAACCCAGGTACCATGACTACATGGAACTCTCTGGTAACCCAGGTACCATGACTACATGGAACTCTCTGGTAACCCAGGTACCATGACTACATGGAAGTCTCTGGTAACCCAGGTACCATGACTACATGGAAGTCTCTGGTAACCCAGGTACCATGACTACATGGAACTCTCTGGTAATCCAGGTACCATGACTACATGGAAGTCTCTGGTAACCCAGGTACCATGACTACATGGAACTCTCTGGTAACCCAGGTACCATGACTACATGGAACTCTCTGGTAACCCAGGTACCATGACTACATGGAACTCTCTGGTAACCCAGGTACCATGACTACATGGAACTCTCTGGTAACCCAGGTACCATGACTACATGGAAGTCTCTGGTAACCCAGGTACCATGACTACATGGAAGTCTCTGGTAACCCAGGTACCATGACTACATGGAAGTCTCTGGTAACCCAGGTACCATGACTACATGGAACTCTCTGGTAACCCAGGTACCATGACTACATGGAACTCTCTGGTAATGCAGGTACCATGACTACATGGAACTCTCTGGTAACCCAGGTACCATGACTACATGGAACTCTCTGGTAACCCAGGTAACATGACTACATGGAACTCTCTGGTAACCCAGGTAACTCAAGCTAGCAATAAAACCAAATTAACACCTTTCTGCACAAAGAGGACTATTAATAAACACAGCCATTTTATATATATTGTATTGTATTTGGCACTGTGCTATGTACAATGCCAGTCCAAACGTTTGACTGGTACTGTATTAGACACAGGAGGTTGGTGGCACCTTAATTAGGGAGGACTGGCGCGTGGTAATGTCTGGAGCGATATTAGTGGAAGGGTATCTAATACATCAAACATATGGTTTCCATGGTGTTTGACGCCATTACGTTCTGTTCCAGCCAGTATTTTGAGTCATCCTCCCCTCAACAGCCCCCTGTGGTATTAGATATTGTGTTCATGCACAGGTATGTAGGCTATGTGTGACATTTTAAATGTATATATTTCAGTCCCCGATTAATAACGTTCTGTACTATGTATCATGCCAGGTGTCATGTGGACCCCAGGAAGAGTAGCTGACGCTTTGGCAGCGGCCAATGGGGATCCTAATAAATACCAAAATACCAATCAGATGAGGGAGTGTCATGACAGTCACAATGTCACGACTTCCGCCGAAGTCGGTCCCTCTCCTTGATCGGGCGGTGTTCGGCGGGTCGACGCCATCGGTCTTCTAGCCATCGTCGCTCCACCTTTCATTTTCCATTTGTTTTGTCTTGTTTTCCCACACACCTGGTTCACGTTCCCTCATAAGACTAAATGTATATTACCCTCTGTTTCCCCCATGTCTGTGTGGGGGACTGTTCTTTGTGTAGGGTGTTACGCTACAGGCTGGCTTGCACATTTGTTTCAAACCTAGGTTAGTTTGTTTTGTTTAATCCGGTTCATGTTACCGTGGTTGTGCTTTGTGCTGCCTCTCCTGTGCCTTTGGGCCAGGGTGTATATTAAAGTTCTCCTGGTATCACCCATCTCTGCTCTCCTGCACCTGACTTCCCGGCAAACAGTCACTCATCCAGTTACACACAAAGTCAGAAGGCCCGCCTACAAAGTCAGAAGGCCCGCCTACTCGACCTACAATAAAGCCAATCAAATGCAAAGTGGGTATCAGATGTCTTATTCCAACTCAGTTTGTTTATCATGTTTTCCTTTACTCACAGGGACTTGTCTTAACCCAAAATAGGTCCAATATCTGGCATGTAGACAAACAAATTGATTTTAGATTTGTATTTTCAATATCCACAAGTAATCCACTCGTAAAAATGTACACTTTCACAGATTTTTTTTACATGTATTTATTGGCTGATTTTAAAATGCACTATGCAAGCATGTTTTGTACTTGGTTGATAGAATTCCTGGTTGATAGAATTCTAATATTTCACCTAATTTCAGTTTGTGACAAAACAAGCAAGTACAGTGTAGAGAATTGTTCTAAACCCCAGTGAAATATGTTTTTCATAACCAAAAATATAGTATTTTCAGCTGTTTCAAGCTGGTGTACAAAACCGAAAGTAAAGCAGAGAATGAAACCAGAAGGAAAGCATAGAAATAGGGCACATAGAACAGAACATTTTATTGAGGAACATGCTAGCAGCAGATACCCATAGACTTCCAGTCATTGCGCTAATGCTAGTTAGCATTGGCTTGCGAAACTACTAACTTCCTTCACACTGGACACAGAAACATTAAAATTGTATCCCACGAGTTCATCAGCCTCGTGGGGAATAGATAAAGGACATCATTGCCAAAAGGTTACGGTCTGTGTTTGGTCTGTTTCCCCCGGTGGCATTCGTATACGTTTTCGTGCCCACAACTTGAAACGGAACACCATTGAATCGGGAGCCTGCTACTCTCTCAGCTGAGTTGTTTTCCAGCCAAAGGCTGTGCATTTGTTGAAGGTCCAACGTGTGTTATTACTATTTAGCAATGTTGCTCTATCAAATAGAATAACTCCCCCTTTTGGACTCGCGACTGAATTTTTGATATCCAACAAAAAATCTCTCAACCCCAACAACCAATGTTTTATTTGGCGCTGTGGCAGTCAATTGAAAAACATTCTAACAGTATTTCTGATTGTCTTCTCAAGATTCTTCTCGAGATTCCGAGGTGGATGACCGTTCAAATCGGGTTTTCTTCCCCCAGTCGGAGCTCGCTTATGTTTCAGTTCCCAGTTGTCCTGAATGCGCTGAAGTCGGAAGTCAGAGATTTCCCGAGTTCCCATGTTTTGAATGCGGCATTGATACTCAGTGATCAACTTAAACTCCTCAGTAGTGACCCAAGAATGCATTTGGTCACATGACAGCTCAATCAGCTGTTTGATTTCACTTAGCAGCATGTCAACTGAGCCAGGATCCCAGTCAAACGGTTTAGGAAGTCGGGACCCAAAGTTCTCTTCCAAGTGTTTGAGGGGAGCTGGCATCACTCGTGCGGGACACTTACTGATGCTGTTTTCTGTTTAGAGACATGCACAGCCGAGAAGGTGGGAAGAGGTCTCATTTGAAAGTCCAACTATTTCCTCTGAATCCACTGATTTGGTCACTCACCCAGAGAATGTTTGTTTTTTCGTATTTCCCTTATATGTTTGCGTTCAAGGAGACACATTTTCTTTTCATAACACAGAAAATCAACCAAGTAAAAAATGAAATAAAATGATTACAACAGTTCCCCCCAACCCCTCGATAACCACCAAGCCTCGGTGTGAAATAGAGCATTGTCATCCCCTGATCCCATTTCTCCAAATAGTTTTGCGATAAGGTGCGCGCGCAGTGGATGTGGTTTGAATCGCTACCTGCTGCATGGTGTCTCCCGCGTTCTCAGAGCTCAGCTCTTTTGCTGCCAGATGCTCAAGATACGCGACATGGGATCTTTTTTTGTGTCAATAAAATGAATTAGCTTAAGCGAGATATATGTCGGTGGAAACGCTTGTATGCGCAAATATTGATATAATAACAATAAGTTCGAAGTACATTTTGGAGTGACGCGATGAAAAGTTGTGTGGTTCTCCCCACTACGACTGATCAGGAAAGCATGCTGTTTATTAGACTACAGATTAAAGACATTAAGGTGATAAATTCGATGCTCCTTTCCAATAAATATCGAAGGTGTTATTCTGGTGACAGGATAATCGATGCTTGGCTGCCGTTTGTCCATAATAATAATGTAATCCTGTAGGTTATTTGTGCACAAGACAACAGTGCGCAGAAAGCCCTGTTGCCTCGAGCACACATGCCAATACCAGAGTGACCACGCTTGCTATATAACGCAAACATTTTTTGTGAGAAAACCATCAGAAAGAGTTGAAAAATTACATGAAAACACATTTAACTTGTATTTTTCATTTATTCGCTACATGGGAATTTAATCGCAAAATGTTATTTTTCTGAGCACTACCTACGCGTCATCACACTCCCTCTCGCCTGATTGGTCGAGTAGGCGGGCCTTCTGACTTTGTGGCTGTAGTAACTAGTGAGACCCACTCACCTTCGTTGGGTAACAGATGGTATGATTTATTAACTTAATAATCAATAGCCTTAATATCATTCCTTTTATTTATATGCATTGTTTAGATTTGAAGGTTTGACAGCTTTGTAAGCTTACCACTTCCTTATTTTTGAAAATATCGTTTCAATATATACAGACATTGACCATTTCTTTTGTGGGTGAGTGACTCGTTTCCCCTCTGACCTATCCCTATTACCCCTCCCATTGGACTGGCCCTCTATTATCTCATTGAGAGCTCTCTGCACCAATCAGAAGAGACTACTTGTTTAGAGCGGCGAGGGGCCAAAAACGGGAAAACGCATGAGCACCGTCCGTTCTGCGGCTGTTTGGAAAACTGAAAGCTGGCACGTTTATAGAAGGGAGATCGAGGGAGGGAGGCAAACATTAAAAAGACAAAGCAGGTGTAGAGAGGTCGTTTTGAGGACAGAGAAAGGGGAGAGAACAGACTAAACGAAAGCTAATTAGTATTGATATATTTGTAATACTGAGAAAAAAGGGTAATTTAGATGTAACAATATATTACACTGAGTTCACCATCCTGCAGAGAAATGTGTGTATTGATCACATTTCAGTGGCCTTGTGGTTCGAGTGTCCAGCAGCGACGTTGTAAGTTTGGTCCCCCGCTGACTGTAAAAGTGTTTTAACCCTTAACTCTTAACTTAACCATTTTGAATTATTTCCCGAAACTTAACCAGTCGCGCCAACGTCAACATCCTGGGTTGCAGCTGCAGCAAAAACACCATCAAATGTAAAAAAAATAATAATGGGGGGTGGGGAGAGGGGGAGGGGGGAGGGAAGAAGGGGGAGGGGGAGGGGGAGGGTGTCACTTTGTGAAAAACAAAAAGGGAGGAGGGGGAGGGAGGGAGGGGAGGGAGGGAGGGAGGGAGGAGGGAAGAAGGGGGAGGGAGTGAGAGAGGGTGTCACTTTGGGAAAAACAAAAAGGGGAGGGGGGGAGGGAGGGAGGGAGGGAGGGAGGGAGGGAGGGAGGGAGGGAGGGAGGGAGGGAGGGAGGGAGGGAGGGAGGGAGGGAGGGAGGGAGGGAGGGAGGGAGGAGGGAAGAAGGGGGAGGGAGTGAGAGAGGGTGTCACTTTGGGAAAAACAAAAAGGGAGGAGGGGGAGGGAGGAAGGAAGGAGGGAGGAGGGAGAGAGGGTGTCACTTTGGGAAAAACAAAACGTTGGGGAATCTGAAGTCAAATTGGTCAAACTGTCCTTATCTGGGCTCTTCTATTGAAGAACAGGAAGATAAATTAAACAATATATTGCCCCTTTATTTAAGAAAACTTAACAGAAATCTTATCTAGTATACCTCTTGAGAGGTGTGTGTGTGTGTGTGTGTGTGTGTGTGTGTGTGTGTGTGTGTGTGTGTGTGTGTGTGTGTGTGTGTGTGTGTGTGTGTGTGTGTGTGTGTGTGTGTGTGTGTGTGTGTGCGTGCGTGTGTGTGTGTGTGGTCTTGTTCTTCTATTCTCGTAGGGTTATGGGTCAGGCGTTAGTTTTAGGGGTTGCGGTTATGGAAAATAGCATTTTGAATGGAAATACATTTTAGGTACGAGGATAGATAAACATGTCTGAGCGTGTGGGCTTTTAATTTGCAATTTTTCTGGATTTTTTTTCTCATTTTGTCTGTCATAGTTGAAGTGAACCTATGATGAAAATTACAGGCCTCTCTCATATTTTTAAGTGGGAGAACTTGCACAATTGGTGGCTGACTAAATACTTTTTTGCCCCACTGTATGTCACTTTTAATTTGCAAAGATGTAAAATAAACTGTTTTCGCTTTGTCATTATGGGGTATTGTGTGTAGCTTGATAAGGGGAATTTTCTTTTCCCACCTTTATTTAACCAGGGCCCGACGTCCACAGGTGGGGGTTGTGCTTACAGCCCAACACTGTGCAGGACATTTGGCATTTGCCAGAGAACACCAAGATTGGCAAATTCGACACTGGCGCCCTGTGCTCTTCACAGATGAAAGCAGGTTCACACTGAGCACATGTGACAGACATGACAGTCTGGAGACGCCGTGGAGAACGTTCTGCTGCCTGCAACATCCCCAGCATGACCGGTTTGGCGGTGGTTCAGTCATGGTGTGGGGTGGCATTTTTTGGGGGGGCCGCACAGCCCTCCATGTGCTCGCCAGAGGTAGCCTGACTGCCATTAGGTACCGAGATGAGATCCTCAGACCCCTTGTGAGACCATATGCTGGTGCGGTTGTCCCTGGGTTCCTCCTAATGCAAGACAATGCTAGACATCACGTGGCTGGAGTGTGTCAGCAGTTCCTGCAAGAGGAAGGCATTGATGCTATGGACTGGCCCGCCCGTTCCCCAGACCTGAATCCAATTGAGCACATCTGGGACATCACGTTCTGGCTCCATCCACTAACGCCACAGACTGTCCAGGAGTTGGCGGATGCTTTAGTCCAGGTCTGGGAGGAGATCCCTCAGGAGACCATCCGTCACCTCATCAGGAGAATGCCCAGGCATTGTAGGGAGGTCATACAGGCACGTGGAGGCCACACACACTACTGAGCCTCATTTGACTTGTTTTAAAGACATTACATCAAAGTTGGATCAGCCTGTAGTGTGGTTTTCCACTTTAATTTTGAGTGTGACTCCAAATCCAGAACACCATGGGTTGATAAATTTGATTTCCATTTATCATTTTTGTATGATTTTATTGTCAGCACATTCAACTATGTAAAGACAAAAGTATTTAATAAGATTATTTCATTCATTCAGATCTAGGTGTCATGTCTTATTATGTCTGTTCCTGTCCTTTCTCTTCACTCTGTCTCTCTCTGCTGGTCTTATTAGGTTACCTTCTCTTTCTCTCCTTCTCCAGCTGTTCCTCATCTCCCCTAACTAGCTCGTTCACCCTTTCCCCACCTGTTCCCTTTTTTCCCTCTGATTAGGTCTCTATTTCTCTCTCTGTTCCTGCTACTTTCGGTGTCAGATTCTCGTTTGTGTTTCTCATGCCAGAAGCAAGCTATCGTCTCGTTTGCTTCCTCCTAGTCCTATCCTGTCGGAGTCTGCCTGGCAGGTGCATCCTGTACTCTACTAACTATCTTTTGTTTGCACCGTGTCCAGTTCATCATATGCTACGTGTGATCAGCTACCACCGTTCCTCTGTGACCCGCACCGACCCAGAGCGACCTGCAGCCTGTCGCCGCTACCCAGCTATTCATCAGAGGGACTTTATGTTTCATTTGTCACCCTCTCTGCGGGTATTCTATTGTGCCATTGACAACGTCGGAAGAGGATCTATGCCATTCCTGTTTTTCATTAAAAGAACTCTGTTTCTGTTAAACCGCTTTTGGGTCTTCACTCAAGTACATAACACTAGGATGTGTTATTTTAGTGTTCCCTTTATTTTTTTGAGCAGTGTGTTTATATATATACATTTCACCTTTATTTAACCAGGTAGGCAAGTTGGGAACAAGCTCTCATTTACAATTGCGACCTGGCCAGGAAAAAGCAAAGCAGTTTGACACATACAACGACACAGAGTTACACATGGAGTAAAACAAACATACAGCCAATAATACAGTATAAACAAGTCTATATACGATGTGAGCAAATGAGGTGAGATAAGGGAGGTAAAGGCAAAAAAAAGGCCATGGTGGCAAAGTAAATACAATATAGCAAGTAAAACACTGGAATGGTAGATTTGCAATGGAAGAATGTGCAAAGTAGAAATAAAAATAGTGGGGTGCAAAGGAGCAAAATAAATAAATTAATTAAATACAGTAGGGAAAGAGGTAGTTGTTTGGGCTAAAATATAGGTGGGCTATGTACAGGTGCAGTAATCTGTGAGCTGCTCTGACAGTTGGTGCTTAACCTCTTGAAACTCTAGGGGCGCTATATCATTTTTGGATAAAAAGACGTGCCCGTTTTAAGCGCAATATTTTGTCACAAAAAGATGCTCGACTGTGCATATAATTGATAGCTTTGGAAAGAAAACACTCTGACGTTTCCAGAACTGCAAAGATATTCTCTGTGCGTGCCCTAGAACGGGAGCTACAGGCAAAACCAAGATGAAACGGCATCCAGGAAATCAGCAGGATTTTTGAGGCTCCGTTTTCCATTGTCTCCTTATATGGCTGTGAATTCGAGAGGAATGAGCCTGCCCTTTCTGTCGTTTCCCCAAGGTGTCTGCAGCATTGTGACGTATTTGTAGGCATATCATTGGAAGATTGTCCATAAGAGACCACATTTTCCAGGTGTCCGCCCGGTGTCCTGCGCCAAAATTGGTGCACAAACCTCAGCTGCAAGTATTTTTCCATGGAATTCAGAGAAGAAAGCAGGCTTCCACGAACGATATATCAATGAAGAGATATGTGAAAAAACACCTTGAGGATTGATTCCAAACAACGTTTGCCATGTTTCGGTCGATATTATGGAGTTAATTCAGAAAAAGTTTGACGTTGTTGGTGACTGAATTTTCGGTTCGTTTCGGTAGCCAAATGTGATGTACAAAACGGAGCGATTTCTCCTACACAAAGATTCTTTCAGGAAAAACTGAACATTTGCTATGTAACTGAGAGTCTCCTCATTGAAAACATCCGAAGCTCTTCAAAGGTAAATGATTTTATTTATTTGGTTATCTGGTTTTTGTGAAAATGTTGCGTGCTAAATGCTACGCAAAATGCTAAGCTAGCTTGCAATACTCTTACACAAATGCTTGATTTGCTATGGTTCAAAAGCATATTTCGAAAATCTGAGATGACAGTGTTGTTAAGAAAAGGCTAAGCTTGAGAGCAGGCATATTATTTTCATTTCATTTGCGATTTTCAGAAATCGTTAACGTTGCGTTATGCTAATGAGCCTGAGGCTGTATTCACAATCCCGGATACGGGATGGGTAGTATCAAGAAGGAGCAATTGGAGGCCACGGAAGGAGAGTTGTATGGCATTGAAGCTTGCCTGGAGGGTTGTTAACACAGTGTCCAAAGAAGGGCTAGAAGTATACAGAATGGTGTCGTCTGCGTAGAGGTGGATCAGAGACTCACCAGCAGCAAGAGTGACCTCATTGATGTATACAGAGAAGAGAGTCGGTCCAAGAATTGAACCCTGTGGCACCCCCATAGAGACTGCCAGAGGTCCGGACAGAATACCCTCCGATTTGACACACTGAACTCTATCAGAGAAGTAGTTGGTGAACCAGGCGAGGCAATCATTTGAGAAACCAAGGCTGTCGAGTCTGCCGATGAGGTTGACAGAGTCGAAAGCCTTGGCCAGATCAATGAATACGGCTGCACAGTAATGTTTCTTATCGATGGCGGTTAAGATATCGTTTAGGACCTTGAGCGTGGCTGAGGTGCACCCACGACCAGCTCTGAAACCAGATTGCATAGCAGAGAAGGTATGGTGAGATTCGAAATGGT
>NC_088238.1:62277138-62292138 GCF_036934945.1 Oncorhynchus masou masou | reverse complement strand
TTAAAGATGTATCGAACGAACCACGTTGCATTTTGGTCCGATCCTTATTCCACCTCTTCGTCAGAGAAGGAGGTAGAAGAAACCCGCTACAGAAGTGAGACATCCCAGCCATTGAGTTAGCAACAGCAGCTGCAAATGTGGGCTAGGAAAGAACAGACAGAGTATCCCGTCTACCACACAACGACGTTACTAAAATGTATCCAATTTACCACCTCAGACATTCTCCAAAGGACTCTTTTGGACAACATGGCCTTCCATCTACCACCAACCTACCGAAGCGCAGCTCAGAGTAAATATTTACTGCATTTTCCTTTTCCAAATGGGCGGTAATTTAGAATGCGTAAGATACTGTATTTACGATAGCGTGGCTTCTCCCTTTGTTCCTCAGTCTTCCCGCTCTTTCACTCAAACCCCGCCCCTTTTCTTTTGTGTAACAAACTGTCATATCTGTTCCGTCCGCTAGGGACTTTTTCATTTATGACGTAATTTGTAATCATTCATCCTGTGTATATGTAATTCTGTGTGATTGGTTAGGCATAACTGCTCTATAAATATTATTTCGTGGTACCCCAACTTTCTAGTTAATTACATTTACATGATTAGCTCAATCAGGTAATATTAATTACAGAGAAAGGATTTTATAGAATAGCATGTCATATCACTTAATCCGGCAGAGCCAAAGACACGACATAGTACTACTATGTGATACTACCATATATTACTACTATATGTTACTACTATATGATAATACTATACGATACTACTATATATTACTACTATATGTTACTACTATATGATAATACTACATGATACTACTATATATTACTACTGTATGTTACTACTATATGTTACTACTATATGATAATACTATATGATACTACTAAATATTACTACTATATGTTACTACCTTATGATAATACTATATGATAATACTATATATTATTACTATATGTTACTACTATATGATAATACTGTAACGGTCTTCATGCGGGGAAGGAGAGTCGGACCAAAATGCAGCGTGTAGATTGCGATCCATGTTTAATGAACAAACGCAAACACGAATCAATACAAATACTACAAAACAAAGAACGTAACGAAAACCGAAACAGCCTATACTAGTGTAAACTAACACAGATACAGGAACAAGGACACTAAGGACAATCACCCACGAAACACACAAACACACAATATGGCTGCCTAAATATGGTTCCCAATCAGAGACAACAATAATCACCTGACTCTGATTGAGAACCGCCTCAGGCAGCCATAGACTAACGCTAGACATCCCACAAAACCCCAAGACAAAAACACACCACAATAACCCATGTCACACCCTGGCCTGACCGAATAAATAAAGAATAAACATAATATATTTCGACCAGGGCGTGACAGAACCCCCCCCCCCCAAACACATCAAAACAATAGGGAGGGTCCGGGTGGGCGTCTGTCCATGGTGGCGGCTCCGGCTCCGGCGCGGGACGTGGAACCCACTCTATTAATGTCTTAGTCCCCCCTCCTCGTGTCCTAGGATAGTCCACCTTCGCCGCCGACCATGGCCTAGTAGTCCTCGCCCAGAACCCCACTGGACTGAGGGTCAGCTCGGGACTGAGGGGCAGCTCGGGACAGAGGGGCAGCTCGGGACAGAGGGGCAGCTCGGGACTGAGGCGCAGCTCGGGACAGAGGGGCAGCTCGGGACAGAGGGGCAGCTCGGGACAGGGGCAGCTCAGCACTGAGGGGAAGCTCAGCACTGAGGGGAAGCTCGGGACTGAGAGGAAGCCCAGCACTGAGAGGAAGCCCAGCACTGAGAGGAAGCTCAGCACTGAGAGGAAGCTCAGGCAGGTAGTTGGCTCAGGCAGATCCTGGCTGGCTGGCGGATCTGGAAGAGTCTGGTTGACTGGTGGATCTGGAAGAGTCTGGTTGACTTGCAGATCTGGAAGAGTCTGGTTGACTTGCAGATCTGGAAGAGTCTGGCTGACTGGCAGATCTGGAAGAGTCTGGCTGACTGGCGGATCTGGAAGAGTCTGGCTGACTGGCGGATCTGGAAGAGTCTGGCTGACTGGCGGTTCTGGCAGATCCTGGCTGAATTGGCGGTTCCGGCAGATCCTGGCTGACTGGCGGTTCCGGCAGATCCTGGCTGACGGGGGGTTCTGGGCAGACTGGCGGCACTGGGTTG
Organism: Oncorhynchus masou masou; assembly: GCF_036934945.1. Lineage (NCBI taxonomy): Eukaryota > Metazoa > Chordata > Actinopteri > Salmoniformes > Salmonidae > Oncorhynchus > Oncorhynchus masou. The sequence goes on along the minus strand of NC_088238.1, from coordinate 62,289,965 downwards.
ACTTGCAGATCTGGAAGAGTCTGGTTGACTGGCAGATCTGGAAGAGTCTGGCTGACTGGCAGAACTGGAAGAGTCTGGCTGACTGGCGGATCTGGAAGAGTCTGGCTGACTGGCGGATCTGGAAGAGTCTGGCTGACTGGCGGTTCTGGCAGATCCTGGCTGAATTGGCGGTTCCGGCAGATCCTGGCTGACTGGCGGTTCCGGCAGATCCTGGCTGACGGGGGGTTCTGGGCAGACTGGCGGCACTGGGCAGACTGGCGGCACTGGGCAGACTGGCGGCACTGGGCAGACTGGCGGCACTGGCGGCGCTGGGCAGACTGGCGGCACTGGCGGCTCCTTGCAGACTGGCCGCTCTGGCTGCTCCATACAGACTGGCCGCTCTGGCTGCTCCATACAGACTGGCAGCTCTGGCTGCTTCATGCAGACTGACAGCTCTGGCTGCTCCATGCAGGCTGGCAGCTCTGGCTGCGCTGAACAGGCAGGAGACTCCAGCAGCGCAGGAGAGGAGGAAGTCTCTGGCTGCGCTGAACAGGCACAGTAGGTCTGATGCGTGGTGCTGGCACTGGTGGTACTGGGCCGAGGACACGCACAGGAAGCCTGGTGCGGGGAGCTGCCACCGGAGGGCTGGGGTGTGGAGGTGGTACTGGGTAGACCGGACCGTGCAGGCGCACTGGAGCTCTTGAGCACCGAGCCTGCCCAACCTTACCTGGCTCGATGCCCATTCTAGCCCGGCCGATACGAGGAGCTGGAATATACCGCACCGGGCTATGCACCCGCACTTGTGACACCATGCGCACCACTGCATAACACGGTGCCTGCCCAGTCTCTCTAGCCCCCCGGTTTGCACAGGTCTCCTACCTGGCGTAGCCCTACTTCCTGTGAGCCCCCCCCAAGAAATTTTTGGGGCTGACTCTCGGGTTTCCTTGCCAACCGTGTTCCCTCATATCGCCAGCTCTTCTCTCCGGCTGCCTCTGCTCTCCTAAGTGCCTCCACCTGTTCCCATGGGAGGCGATCTCTTCCAGCCAGTATTTCCTCCCAAGTGCAACAACCTTTGCCATCCAAAACGTCTTCCCATGTCCATTCCTCCTTTCGCTGCACCTGCCTGTTAACACGCTGCTTGGTCCGTTTGTGGTGGGTGATTCTGTAACCGTCTTCATGCGGTGAAGGAGAGTCGGACCAAAATGCAGCGTGTAGATTGCGATCCATGTTTAATGAACAAACGCAAACACGAATCAATACAAATACTACAAAACAAAGAACGTAACGAAAACCGAAACAGCCTATACTAGTGTAAACTAACACAGATACAGGAACAAGGACACTAAGGACAATCACCCACGAAACACACAAAGAATATGGCTGCCTAAATATGGTTCCCAATCAGAGACAACGACAATCACCTGACTCTGATTGAGAACCGCCTCAGGCAGCCATAGACTAACGCTAGACATCCCACAAAATCCCAAGACAAAAACACACCACAATAACCCATGTCACACCCTGGCCTGACCGAATAAATGAAGAATAAACATAATATATTTCGACCAGGGCGTGACAAATACTATATGACAATACTATATATTACTACTACATTACTTTATATTACTACTACATGATACTACTATATGACAATACTATATATTACTACTATATGACTATATATTACTACTATATGATACTACTATATGTTACTACTATATGTTACTACTATATGATAATACTATATATTACTGCTATATGATACTGCTATATATTACTACTATTGTCACGCCCTGACCTTAGAGAGACGTTTTATTTCTCTATTTGGTTCGGTCTGGGTGTGATTTGGGTGGACGTTCTATGTTTTCTATTTCTTTGTTTTTGGCCAAGTGTGGTTCCCAATCAGAGGCAGCTGTCTATCGTTGTCTCTGATTGGGAATCATACTTAGGCAGCCTTTTTCCCATTACATGTTGTGGGAAATTATTTATTTTCTGTGTGTGTTTGTGTTTGTCCCGGTCGGTTTCTGTTTAACTGTTTTTTTTTGTGAAGGTTTCACTTTATTAAGGATGTGGAACTACGCTGCGCCTTGGCTCATCTATGGCAGGGAGTTTGAAGACAGTGAACGTAACAACTAAATACTATATGATACTACTATTTGAAGAATACGTTTTTATATTGCCACTGTTGTTGTAGCACACACACACACACACACACACACACACACACACACACACACACACACACACACACACACACACACACACACACACACACACACACACACACACACACACACACACACACACACACACACACACACACACACACCGGGGAATAACACTCTGTCTCCATAGTCTGAGGTTATGAGCATTATACTACGCCGCATTCCAAGCCTCAGTGGTATGCCAGCTGACAGTCAGATCTGACAGAAAGATGATATTTTCTGGGAACTATGTATATACATCGACTGATGTAGTCCACACTGCACCTCCATTTGATTTTGGAGACCAAAAGAGAAAAGAGCTTTGTTGTCGAGGACGATAATAGATTTTCATTCAACTGAAGGGAAGCCGATTGAGGGTTGTCCATTCCTTTATGGCACACAAGTTGCTGATTCAAGATCTGCTCGACTGTCCCCCCCCCCCTTGATTGCTACACTACACTCGGAAAAAGCTGACCACGACTCCATTTTGTTGCTCCCAGCCTATAGACAGACTAAAACAAGAAGCTCCCGCTCTCAGGTCTGTTCAACGCTGGTCCGACCAATCTGATGCCACGCTTCAAGATTGCTTCGATCACGTGGATTGGGATACGTTCCGCATTGCGTCAAACAACAACATTGACGAATACTTTAATTCAGTGAGCGAGTTCATTAGCAAGTGCTTTTAACCAGGGCAAGGTGACCAGAAACATGAAAGAATAAAAAAAGTGTAGCTGTTCCCTCCGCAAGGCAATCAAACAAGCTAAGCGTCAGTATAGAGACAAAGTAGAATCTCAATTCAACGGCTCATACACAAGAGGTATGTGGCAGGGTCTACAGTCAATCACGGATAACAAAAAGAAAACCAGCCCCGTCACGGACCAGGATGTCTTGCTCCCAGACAGACTAAACAACTTCCTTGCTCGCTTTGAGGACAATACAGTACCACTGACACGGCCCGCTACCAAAACATGCGGACTCTCCTTCACTGCAGCCGATGTGAGTAAAACATTTAAACGTGTTAACCCTCGCAAGGCTGCAGGCCCAGACGGCATCCCCAGCCGCGTCCTCAGAGCATGCGAAGACCAGCTAGCTGGTGTGTTTACGGACATATTCAATCAATCCCTATCCCAGTCTGCTGTTCCCACATGCTTCAAGAGGGCCACCATTTTTCCTGTTCCCAAGAAATCTAAGGTAACTGAGCTAAACAACTACCGCTCCGTAGCACTCACTTCCGTCATCATGATGTGCTTAGTCAAGGACCATATCACCTCCACCCTACCTGACACCCTAGACCCACTCCAATTTGCTTACCCCCCCCCCCCCCAATAGGTCCACAGGCGACGCAATCGCAACCACCCTGCACACTGCCCTAACCCATCTGGACAAGAGGAATACCTATGTGAGAATGCTGTTCATCGACTACAGCTCAGCATTTAACACCATAGTACCCTCCAAACTCGTCATCAAGCTCGAGACCCTGGGTCTCGACCCCGGGTACTGGAATTCATGACGGGCCGCCCCCAGCTGGTGAGGGTAGGTAACAACATCTCCACCCCGCTGATCCTCAACACTGGGGCCCTACAAGGGTGCGTTCTGAACACTGTCCTGTACTACCTGTTCACCCACGACTGCGTGGTCATGCACGCCTCCAACTCAATCATCAAGTTTGCAGATGACACAACAGTGGTAGGCTTGATTACCAACAATGACGAGACGGCCTACAGGGAGGAGGTGAGGGTGAAGGAGTGTGGTGTCAGGAAAATAACCTCACACTCAACGTCAACAAAACAAAGGAGATGATTGTGGACTTCAGGAAACAGCAGAGGGAGCACCCCCCTATCCACATCGATAGAACAGTAGTGGAGAGAGTAGCAAGTTTTAAGTTCCTCGGCGTACACATCACGGACAAACTGAATTGGTCCATCCACACAGACAGCATCGTGAAGAAGGCGCAGCAGCGCCTCTTCAACCTCAGGAGGCTGAAGAAATTTGTCTCGTCAGCAAAAGTACTCACAAACTTTACAGATGCACAATTGAGAGCATCCTGTCGGGCTGTATCACCGCTTGGTACGGCAACTGCTCTGCCCACAACCGTAAGGCTCTCCAGAGGGTAGTGAGGTCTGCACAACGCATCACCGGGGGCAAACTACCTGCCCTCCAGGACACCTACACCACCCGATGTCACAGGAAGGCCAGAAAGATCATCAAGGACAACAACCACCCGAGCCACTGCCTGTTCAACCCGCTATCATCCAGAAGGCGAGGTCAGTACAGGTGCATCAAAGCTGGGACCGAGAGACTGAAAAACAGCTTCTATCTGAAGGCCATCAGACTGTTAAACAACCACCACTAACATTGAGTGGCTGCTGCCAACACACTGACTCAACTCCAGCCACTTTAACAATGTAAAAATTGATGTAAAAGTGTATCACTAGCCACTTTAAGTCACTTAATATAATATTTACATACCCTACATTACTCATCTCATATGAATATACTGTACTCTATATCATCTACTGCATCTTGCCATCTTTATGTAATACATGTATCACTAGCCACTTTAAACTATGCCACTTTATGTTTATATACCCTACATTACTCATCTCATATGTACATACTGTACTCTATATCATCTACTGCATCTTTATGTACATATTCTTCATCCCTTTGTTGTGGTTAGGTTAGATTACTTGTTGGTTACTTAGAATTGTTAGGTTAGATTACTTGTTGGTTATTACTGCATTGTTGGAACTAGAAGCACAAGCATTTCGCTACACTCGCATTAACATCTGCTAACCATCTGTATGTGACAAATAAAATTGGATTTGATTTGCAAAAATCTGAAACTTTCTTTCTAAAAATGATGCGGAAAAATTAATCCATGCTTTTGTCCCTTCTAGGTTAGACGACTGCAATGCTCTACTTTCCGGCTACCCGGATAAAGCACTAAATAAACTTCAGTTAGTGCTAAACACGGCTGCTAGAATCCTGACTAGAACCAAAACATTTGATCATATTACTCCAGTGCAGCCTCCCTACGCTGGCTTCCTGTTAAGGCTAGGGCTGATTTCAAGGTTTTACTGCTAACCTACAAAGCATTACATGGGCCTGCTCCTACCTATCTCTCTGATTTGGTCCTGTCGTACATACCTACACGTACGCTACGGTCACAAGACGCAGGCCTCCTAATTGTCCCTAGAATTTCTAAGCAAACAGCTGGAGGCAGGGCTTTCTCCTATAGAACTCAATTTTTGTTGAATAGTCTACCTACCCATGTGAGAGACGCAAATTCTGTCTCGACCTTTAAGTCTTTATTGAAGACTCATCTCTTCAGTGGGTCATATGATTGAGTGTAGTCTGGCCCAGGAGTGGGAAGGTGAACGGAAAGGCTCTGGAGCAACGAACCACCCTTGCTGTCTCTGCCTGGCCGGTTCCCCTCTTTCCACTGGGATTCTCTGCCTCTAACCCTATTACAGGGGCTGAGTCACTGGCTTACTGGTGCTCTTCCGTTCGCCACTTGAGTGGGTTGAGTCACTGAAATGATCTTCCTGTCTGTGTTGCCCCCCCCTCGGGTTCGTGCCGTGGGGGAGATCTCCGTGGGCTATACTCGGCCTTGTCTCAGGATGGTAAGTTGGTGGTTGAAGATATCCCTCTGGTGGTTTCGGGGCTGTGCTTTGGCAAAGTGAGTGGGGTTATATCCTGTCTTTTTGGCCCTTTCCGGGAGTATCGTCAGACGGGCCACAGTGTCTCCTGACCCCTCCGGTCTCAGCCTCCAGTATTTATGCTGCAGTAGTTTATGTGTCGGGGGGCTAGGGTCAGTCTGTTATATCTGGAGTACTTCTCCTGTCTTATCCGGTGTCCTGTGTGAATTTAAGTATGCTCTCTCTAATACTCTCTCGCTCTCTCGCTCTCTCTTTCTCTCTTTCTCTCTTTTCTCTCTTTTCTCTCTTCTCTTCTTTTCTGCTGCTCCAGTTTCAACTGTTCTGCCTGCGGCTATGGAACCCTGACCAGACGTGAACTTCACCAGACGTGCTGTTTTCAACTCTCTCAACCGCACCTGCTGTCTCTAACTCTGAATAATCTGATATGAAAAGCCAACTGACATTTACTCCTGAGGTTCTGTCCTGTTGCACCCTCGACAACCACTGTGATTATTATTATTTGACCCTGCTGGTCATCTATGAACATTTGAACATCTTGGCCATGTTCTGTTATAATCTCCACCCGGCACAGCCAGAACAGGACTGGTCACCCCTCATAGCCTGGTTCCTCTCTACCCGGCACAGCCAGAAGAGGACTGGTTACCCCTCAGAGCCTGGTTCCTCTCTACCCAGTACAGCCAGAAGAGGACTAGTTACCCCTCAGAGCCTGGTTCCTCTCTACCCAGTACAGCCAGAAGAGGACTGGTTACCCCTCAGAGCCTGGTTCCTCTCTACCCAGTACAGCCAGAAGAGGACTGGTTACCCCTCATAGCCTGGTTCCTCTCTACCCAGTACAGCCAGAAGAGGACTGGTTACCCCTCAGAGCCTGGTTCCTCTCTACCCAGTACAGCCAGAAGAGGACTGGTTACCCCTCAGAGCCTGGTTCCTCTCTACCCAGTACAGCCAGAAGAGGACTGGCCACCCCACATAGCCTGGTTCCTCTCTAGGTTTCTTCCTAGGTTCTGGCCTTTCTAGGGAATTTTTCCTTGCCACCGTGATTCTACATATGCATTGCTTGCTGTTTGGAGTTTTAGGTCGGGTTTCTGTACAGCACTTGGTGTCATCGGCTGATGTAAAAAGGGCTTTATAAATATGTTTGATTGATTGTTTGACCAATCATATCGAGTGGTTCACAAAACTCCCATGACGCTCTGCAATCCAAGGCTTGAGACTTGTTTCAGCAAAGTTGATTGAAAAATATACTAGGATTCAGGCAAATGTAAGAAATTATAACTTCATAATGAAAATGTAGAATTAAGAGGAATATGTTAGTTAAAGGAATAGTTCATGATTTTGGCCAGAGTCAGATAAACACGTGGATACCATTTTTATGTCTCTCTGTGCAGTGTGAAGGAAGTTGCTAACTAGAGTAAGCGTAATAACTGGATGTCTATGGTAACTGCTAGCATTCTAGGAAATACCATAGACTTCCAGTCATTGCGCTAATTCTAGTTAGCATTGGCTAACTATTTTACTAATCATTTAAAAAAGCTTCAATAATTTCACGAAACTAAGAATTGACCCATGTAATAAGCAGACATTCATACAAACTTGATATGTTCAATTCTTGATGCGCAACCGAACGTGCTGTAAAATGTGGCTAGCACGCCCACAAGTGAGCCACCCTGGGAGGCCGTAGTTAGTGCTCTAGAGCCTATACGGTGCTAGCTGCCCTGGACGGCCGTAGTTAGTGCTCTAGAGCCTATACGGTGCTAACTGCCCTGGACGGCCGTAGTTAGTGCTCCAGAGCCTATACGGTGCTAGCTGCCCTGGACGGCCGTAGTTAGTGCTCTAGAGCCTATACGGTGCTAGCTGCCCTGGACGGCCGTAGTTAGTGCTCTAGAGCCTATACGGTGCTAGCCACCCTGGACGGCCGTAGTTAGTGCTCTAGAGCCTATACGGTGCTAGCTGCCCTGGACGGCCGTAGTTAGTGCTCCAGAGCGAATACGGTGCTAGCTGTCCTGGACGGCCGTAGTTAGTGCTCTAGAGCCTATACGGTGCAAACTGCCCTGGACGGCCGTAGTTAGTGCTCTAGAGCCTATACGGTGCTAGCTGCCCTGGTCGGCCATAGTTAGTGCTCTAGAGCCTATACGGTGCTAGACACCCTGGACGGCCGTAGTTAGTGCTCTAGAGCCTATACGGTGCTAGCTGCCCTGGACGGCCGTTGTTAGTGCTCTAGAGCGAATACGGTGCTAGCTGTCCTGGACGGCCGTAGTTAGTGCTCTAGAGCCTATATGGTGCTAGCTGCCCTGGGCGACCGTAGTTAGTGCTCTAGAGCCTATACGGTGCTAGCTGCCCTGAACGTCCGTAGTTAGTGCTCTAGAGCCTATACGGTGCTAGCCACCCTGGACGGCCGTAGTTAGTGCTCTAGAGCCTATACGGTGCTAGCTGCTCTGGACGGCCTTAGTTAGTGCTCTAGAGTGAATACGGTGCTAGCTGTCCTGGACGGCCGTAGTTAGTGCTCTAGAGCCTATACGGTGCTAGCTGCAATGGGCAGCCGTAGTTAGTGCTCTAGAGCCTATACGGTGCAAACTGCCCTGGACGGCCGTAGTTAGTGCTCTAGAGCCTATACGGTGCTAGCTGCCCTGGCGGCCGTAGTTAGTGCTCTAGAGCCTATACGGTGCTAGCTGCCCTGGACGGCCGTAGTTAGTGCTCTAGAGCCTATACGGTGCTAGCTGCCCTGGCGGCCGTAGTTAGTGCTCTAGAGCCTATACGGTGCTAGCTGCCCTGGACGGCCGTAGTTAGTGCTCTAGAGCCTATACGGTGCTAGCTGTCCTAGACGGCCGTAGTTAGTGCTCTAGAGCCTATACGGTGCTAGCTGCCCTGGAAGGCTGTAGTTAGTGCTCTAGAGCCTATATGGTGCTAGCTGCCCTGGACGGCCGTAGTTAGTGCTCTAGAGCCTATACGGTGCTAGCTGCCCTAGACGGCCGTAGTTAGTGCTCTGTCCTCCAGACAGTCCAGCCTGTTGTTCCTCCAGACAGTACAGCCTGTTGTTCCTCCAGACAGTACAGCCTGTTGTTCCTCCAGACAGTCCAGCCTGTTGTTCCTCCAGACAGTACAGCCTGTTGGTGATCATGTTGTTCCTCCAGACAGTACAGCCTGTTGTTCCTCCAGACAGTACAGCCTGTTGTTCCTCCAGACAGTACAGCCTGTTGGTGATCATGTTGTTCCTCCAGACAGTACAGCCTGTTGTTCCTCCAGACAGTACAGCTGTTGTTCCTCCAGACAGTACAGCCTGTTGTTCCTCCAGACAGTACAGCCTGTTGTTCCTCCAGACAGTACAGCCTGTTGTTCCTCCAGACAGTACAGCCTGTTGTTCCTCCAGACAGTACAGCCTGTTGTTCCTCCAGACAGTACAGCCTGTTGTTCCTCCAGACAGTACAGCCTGTTGTTCCTCCAGACAGTACAGCCTGTTGGTGATCATGTTGTTCCTCCAGACAGTACAGCCTGTTGTTCCTCCAGACAGTCCAGCCTGTTGTTCCTCCAGATAGTACAGCCTGTTGTTCCTCCAGACAGTACAGCCTGTTGTTCCTCCAGACAGTACAGCCTGTTGTTCCTCCAGACAGTACAGCCTGTTGTTCCTCCAGACAGTCCAGCCTGTTGTTCCTCCAGACAGTCCAGCCTGTTGTTCCTCCAGACAGTACAGCCTGTTGTTCCTCCAGACAGTACAGCCTGTTGTTCCTCCAGACAGTACAGCCTGTTGTTCCTCCAGACAGTACAGCCTGTTGTTCCTCCAGACAGTCCAGCCTGTTGTTCCTCCAGACAGTACAGCCTGTTGTTCCTCCAGATAGTACAGCCTGTTGTTCCTCCAGACAGTCCAGCCTGTTGTTCCTCCAGACAGTTCAGCATGTTGTTCCTCCAGACAGTACAGCCTGTTGGTGATCATGTTGTTGAGGAAAAAGAGTAATGTAGAAATGGAGATTTTCACCAAGCTGATGAAAGACTCAGTTCTTCATCCTTGGGACAGACCGGAGTAGCGAGATCACAACATTGATTTCCTGGGAGAGAAAGGAATATTAATGAACTCCACCTCCAAAACGTTATATTACCAGAACTACACACATAGCTTATGATGTATTTTCTAATTTGTGGAGATGAGAGGTGTGTTTATGATGTAGGAATCCCTTTTCCGATCTGGGAATCCTCGACGAGGCTGCAACAATCCTCTCCCTCCAATTTTCCTGGGTCGCTTTATGATATTCCAATCACTTTTTGAAGAGGACGAGAGAGAGGCTTTGTATATAAAAAAATAAATAATAATAATAAAAATATCCTCCGTGTACAACGTAGAACACCAAATAATGCCGAGCAGAATTATCTGAATTAATTATTATTATAATTATCAAAATCCAGAAAAGAGGCGTTAAATTCTACAACCACCAAAAAGGAAGTGATTCCCAAACATTCCATAACAAAGCCATCATCTACAGAGAGATGAACCTGGAGAAGAGTCCCCTAAGCAAGCTGGTCCTGGGGCTCAGTTCACAAATACAAACACACACCACAGAGCCCCAGGACAGCATCACAATTAGACCCAACCAAATCATGAGAAAACAAAAAGATAATTACTTGACACATTGGAAAGAATTAACAAAAAAACAGAGCAAACTAGAATGCTATTTGGCCCTAAACAGAGAGTATACAGTGGCAGAATACCTGACCACTGTGACTGACCCAAAATTAAGAAAAGCTTTGACTATGTACAGACTCAGTGATCATAGCCTTGCTATTGAGAAAGGCCGCAGAAGGCAGACCTGGCTCTCAAGAGAAGACAGGCTATGTGCTCACTGCCCACAAAATGAGGTGGAAACTGAGCTGCACTTCCTAACTTCCTGTCCAATGTATGACCATATTAGAGAGACATATTTCCCTCAGATTACACAAACCCACAAAGAATTCGAAAACAAATCCAATTTTGATAAACTCCCATATCTACTGGGTGAAATATCACAGTGTTCCATCACAGTAGCAAGATTTGTGACCTGTTGCCACGAGAAAAGGGCAACCAGTGATGAACAATCACCATTGTAAATACAAACCATATTTATGCTTATTTATTTTCCCTTGTGTACTTTAACCATTTGTACATTGTTACAACACTGTGTATATATATATATATATATATATATATAATATGGCATTTGTAATGTCTTTATTGTTTTGCAATTTCTGTATGTGTAATGTTTACTGTTCATTTTTAGAGTTTATTTCACATTTGTATATTATCTACCTCACTTGCTTTGGCAGTGTTAACACATGTTTCCCATGTCAATAAAGCCCCTTGAATTGAGAGAGAGAGAGAGAGAGAGAGAGAGAGAGAGAGAGAGAGAGAGAGAGAGAGAGAGAGAGAGAGAGAGAGAGAGAGAGAGAGAGAGAGAGAGAGAGAGAGAGAGAGAGAGAGAGAGAGAGGACGAGAGAGAGAGTAAAATAAATGCTACCTAATATAATGTTTACATACATTATTCATCTCATATGTATACGTATATGCTGTACTCTATCATCTACTGCATCCTTATGTAATACATGCATCACTAGCCACTTTAACTATGCCACTTTGTTTACATACTCATCTCATATGTATATACTGTACTCGATACCATCTACTGTATCTTGCCTATGCTGCTCTGCACCATCACTCATTCATATATCCTTATGTACATATTCTTTATCCCCTTACACTGTGTATAAGAAATTAGTTTTGGAATTATTAGTTAGATTACTTGTTGGTTATTACTGCATTGTCGGAACTGGAAGCACAAGCATTTCGCTACACTCGCATTAACATCTGCTAACCATGTGACAAATAACATTTGATTTGATTTGATTTGAGAGAGAGAGAGAGGGAGAGGATGAGAGAAAGAGAGAGAGAGAGGTTGGTGTAGACAGATGGTTATCAGAGAACAGAGGTTTATATTAGTGTTCAGCAGCCTGTGCTACAGTGTCATACCAACCGCTCCCCTGTGGAGAGGAGGAAGAGGAGGAGGAGGGTTGGAGGACGAGGGAGAGAGGAGGGGGGCAAGGAGGAGGGGGAGAGGAGAGAGGAGAGGAGGAGGAGGGCTGGAGGACGAGGGAGAGAGGAGGGGGGGCAAGGAGGAGGGGGGAGAGGAGAGAGGAGAGGAGGAGGAGGGCTGGAGGACGAGGGAGAGAGGAGGGGGGCAAGGAGGAGGGGGAGAGAGAGAGAGGAGAGGAGGAGGAGGGCTGGAGGACGAGGGGAGAGAGGAGGGGGCAAGGAGGAGGGGGAGAGGAGAGAGGAGAGGAGGAGGAGGGCTGGAGGACGAGGGAGAGAGGAGGGGGGCAAGGAGGAGGGGGAGGAGGGAGAGAGGAGGAGGAGGCCTGGAGGACGAGGGAGAGAGGAGGGGAGGCAAGGAGGAGGGGGGAGAGGAGAGAGGAGGAGGGGGAGAGGAGAGAGCAGAGGGAGAGAGGAGGGGAGGGAAGGAGGAGGGGGAGAGGAGAGAGGAGGAGGGGGAGAGGAGAGAGCAGAGGGAGAGAGGAGGGGAGGGAAGGAGGAGGGGGAGAGGAGAGGAGAGGAGGAGGAGGAGGAGGAGGAGGAGGAGAAAAAGAGTGACAAGAAGGAGATGAATGATGGGACATTTTAATATTGCCACTGTTGTTGTAGCACATGCACACACACACACACACACACACACACACACACACACACACGCACACACACACACACACACACACACACACACACACACACACACACACACACACACACACACACACACACACACACACACACACACACACACACACACACACACACACACACACACACACACACACACACACACACACACACACACACACACACACAAAAAGGTGACCACACACATACATTTTATAAAGCATTAACACCATCTACTGGCTAAGTAAAGGAGGACTCGTCGACCTGACAGCAAATACACTGTACAAAACTGACTGACCAGGAGAATCACTT